>NW_024081708.1:350558-458030 GCF_003009895.1 Hyaena hyaena | reverse complement strand
TGTCCTCTTTGGAGAAGTGTCTGTTCATGTCTTCTGCCCATTTCTTCACTGGGTTGTTTGTTTTTCGGGCGTGGAGTTTGGTGAGTTCCTTATAGATTCTGGATATTAACCCTTTATCTGATATGTCATTTGCAACTATCTTTTCCCATTCCGTTGGTTGCCTATTAATTTTCTGGGTTGTTTCCTTGGCTCTGCAGAAGCTTTTAATCTTGATGACGTCCCAATCATTCATTTTTGCTCTCGATTCCCTTGCCTTATGGGATGTGTCAAGTAAGAAATTGCTGTGGTTGAAGTCAAGGAGGTTGTTTTCTGCTTTCTCCTCTAGGGTTTTGATGGTTTCCTGTCTCACATTCAGGTCCTTTATCCATTTTGAGTTTATTTTTGTGTATGGGGTAAGAAAGTGATATACTTTCATTCTTTTGCACGTTGCTGTCCAGTTCTCCCAGCACCATCTATCTGTTAAAAAGGCTGTCTTTCCTGATTTGTCAAAGATTAGCTGGCCATATATTTGTGGGTCCAATTCTGAGCACTCTATTCTATTCCATTGGTCTATGTGTCTGTTTCTGTGCCAATACCATACTGTCTTGATGATGACAGCTTTGTAGTAGAGACTAAAGTCTGAGATGGTGATGCCTCCCATTTTGGTTTTCTACTTCAATATTACTTTAGCTATTCGAGGTCTTTTGTAGTTCCATACAAATTTTAGGATAATTTATTCTAGCTTTGAGAAGAATGCTGTTGCAATTTTAATTGGAATTGCATTGAATGTGTAGATTGCTTTGGGTAGTAATGACACTTTAACAATATTTATTCTTCCAATCCATGAGCATGGAATGTTTTTCCATTTCTTTGTGTCTTCTTCAATTTCCTTCATAAGTTTTCTATAGTTTGCATCATACAGATCTCTTATATCCTTGGTTAGATTTATTCCTAGGCATTTTATGTTTTTTTTTTTTTTTTGTGCAATTGTGAATGGGATCAGTTGCTTGATTTCACCGTCTGTTGCTTCATTATTGGAGTATAAAAATGCAACCGATTCCTGTACGTTGATTTTGTACGCTGCAACTTTGCTGAATTCATGGATCAGTTTTAGTAGGCTTCTAGTGGAGTCTGTCGAGTTTTCCATGTAGAGTATCATGTGGTCTGCAAAAAGTGAAAGTTGACTTCTTCATGGCCAATTCTGATGCTTTTTGTTTCCTTTTTTTGTCTGATTGTTGATGCTAGGATTTCCAGCACTATGTGAAACAACAGTGGTGAGAGTGGACATCCCTGTCATGTTCCTGATTTCAGGGGGAAAGCTCTCAGTTTTTCCCCGTTGAGGATGATGTTAGCTGAGGGCTTCTCATAGATGGTTTTTATGATGTAAGTTCCTTCTATCCCGACTTTCTCGACGGTCTTTATTAAGGAGGGATGCTGTACCTTGTTGAATGCTGTTTCTGCATCTATCGACAGGATCATATGGTTTTTACCTTTTCTTTTGTTAATGTGATGTATCACATTGATTGATTTGTGAATATTGAACCAGCCCTGTAACCCAGGAATGAATCCCGCTTGTTCATGGTGGATAATTCTTTTTATGTGCTGTTGAATTCGATTTCCAAGTGTCTTTTTGAGGATTTTTGCATCCGTATTCATCAAGGATATTGACCTATAGTTCTCTTTTTTCGCTTGGTCTCAGTCTGGCTTGGGAATCAAAGTGATGATGGCTTCATAGAATGTGTCCGGAATTTTTCTTCAATTTCTATTTTTTGGAATAGCTTGAGAAGAATGGGTATTAATTCCATTTTATATGTCTGGTAGAATTCCCCAGGGAAGCCATCATGGCCAGGGCTCTTAGTTGTTGGGAGATTTTTGATAACTGATTCAGTTTCTTCACTAGTTACGGGTCTGTTCAGATTTTCTATCTCTTCCTGTGTGAATTTTTGTAGTGAGTGTGTGTTTAGGAATTTATCTATTTCTTCTAAGTTGTTCCATTTCTTGGCATATAATTTTTCATAGTATTCCTTGATAATTGCCTGTATTTCTGAGGTGTTGGTAATAAATCCATTTTCTTTCATGATTTATATATTTGGGTGCTATCTCTTTTCTTTCTGTAAAGCCGGGCTAGAGGTTTGTCAATTTTGTTTATTTTTTCAAAAAAACAACTCTCGGTTTTATTGATCTGCTCAACTGTTTTTTTGTATTCTATATTGTTTTTTTTCTGCTCTGATTTTTATTATTTCTCTTCTTCTACTGGGTTTGGGGTGTTCTTGTTGCTCTCTTTCTAGTTCCTTTAGGTGCGCTGTTAAGCTTTGCACTTGTGCTTTTTCTAATTTCTTGAAATAGGCCTGGAGTGCAATGTACTTTCTTCTTAGGACTGTCTTTGCCACTTCCCATAGAGTTTGAATTGTTGTATTTTCATTTTCATATGTTTCCATATATTTTTAACTTACTTCTCTAATTGCCTGATTGGCCCATTCATTCTTTAGTGGAGTGTTCTTTAACCTCCATGTTTTTGGGGGTTTTCCAGACTTCTTCATGTGGTTGATTTCAAGTTTCAGAGCATTGTAATCTGAAAGTGTGCGTGGTATGATCTCAATTCTTTTATATTTATTGAGGGCTGCTTTATGTCCCAGTATGTGATCTATCTTGGAGAATGTGCCATGCGCACTTGAGAAGAAAGTGAATTCCATGGCCTCAGGATGTAGAGTTCTAAATATATCTGTCAAATCCATCCGGTCCAATGTGTCATTTAAGTCCATTGTTTCTTTATTGATTTTCTGTCTAGTTGATCTATCCATTGCTGTAAGTGGAGTATTTAAGTCCCATGTTATTAGCACATTCTTATCCATAAGATTGTTTCTGTTTGTGATTGTTTTATGTATTTAAGTGCTCCCGTATTCAGTGTGTAGACATTTATAATTGTTAGCTCTTCCTGATGGATAGATCCTGTAATTATTATATAATGCTCTTCTTTGTTTCTTGTTACTGCCTTTACTTTAAAGTCCAGTTTGTCTGATATAAGTATAGCTACTCCAGCTTTCTTTTGACTTTCAGTAGCATGATAGATATTTTTCCATCCCCTTACTTTCAGTCTGAAGGTGTTCTCAGGTCTAAAATGAGTCTCTTGTAGATAACACATAGATAGATTTTTTTAAACCATTTTGCTACCCTATGTCTTTTGATTGGAGCATTTAGTCCATTTACATTGTTATTATTGAAAAATATGGGTTTAGAATCATTGTGTTCTTTGTAGGATTCATGCTTGTGGTGGTGTCTCTGGTACCTTGTGTTCCTTGCAACATTTCCCTCATAGAGTCCCCCTTAGGATTTCTTGTAGGGCTGGTTTAGTGGTGACAAATTCTTTCACAATTTTTGTTCATTTCGGAAGACTTTTATCTCTCCTTCTATTCTGAATGACAGGCTTGCTGGATAGAGGATTCTTGGCTGCATATTTTTTCTATTCATTACATTGAAGATTTCCTGCCATTCGTTTCTGGCCTGCCAAGTTTTAGTAGATAGGTCTGTAACCACTCTGATAGGTCTCCCTTTGTATGTTAGGGCCCTTTTATCCCTAGCTACTTTCAAAATTCTCTCTTTGTTCTAATATTTTGCCAGTTTCACTATGATATGATGTGTAGAAGATCGATTCAAGTTACATCTGAGGGGGATTCTTTGTGTGTCTTGGATTTCAATGTCTGTCTCCTTCCCCTGATTGGAGAAGTTCTCTGCTATAATTTGTTCAAGGACTCCTTCAGCGCCTTTCCCTCTCTCTTCCTCTTCTGGATATCCCATGATACGGATATTCTTCCGTTTGATTGTATCGCTCACCTCTTGAATTCTCCTTTGTGTTCCTGGATCAGTTTATCTCTCTTTTTCTTGGCTTCCTCTTTTTCTCTAATTGTGTCTTTTAATTCACCTATTCTCTTCTCTGCCTCTTCAATCAGTGCATTGGATGCCTCCATTTTATTATGCATCTCATTTAGAGCATTTTTTAATTCATCACAACTATTTTTAAGCCCCATAGTCTTTTTAGCAATAGTTTCTCTGATGTCTTCCATGCCTTTTTTTCAAGCCCAGTGATTAATTTTATGACTGTTGTTCTAAATTCTTGTTCAGTTATGTTGCTTATATTTGTTTTTAGGCAGTTCTTTAACTGTAATTTCTTCCTGGAATTTCTTTAGAGGAAAGTTCTTCCGTTTCGTCATTTTGGTTAGCTTTCTGTCTCTTGTTAGTTTTAAAAGCTTTTTATGCACTCTGCACCTGCGAGTTGCTGTATTAAAGAAGGCTCGTTGACTGTCCAGGGCCTGTCCATTCAGGAAGTATTCTTTTAATGGTGTCTCTTGGTCTCTCTTATTGAGACTTTGGTTATTTTATTTCCCTATTTGTAGTGGTATTTGGGACTCTCCAGCATGTGTACTTTGGCTTTTTTCTTGAAGTAGCCTGTCCAAGAAGAGAGCAGGGCAAAGAAGAATGCAGATCCTGGTAGAAAACCTGCAGCAGGGCAACCATCCACCACGCCCTCTGGTAGCTGTCGTAGGGCTTGGTGGCTGTCAGCTGCCGGTAGGACCTGGAAACAAGAGGCTGCCTTTTGAAGTATAATTGACGTACAATATTATATTAGTTTCAAGTGCACAACATAGTGACTCAACCTTTGGATACATACATTGAAGTATGATGCCCTGAACACTTGTTAAGTTTCCAACTCTTGATTTTAGCTCCGGTCATGATCTTGCAGTCATGAGATTGAGCCCTACGTCAGGCTCTGCACTGAGCAAGGATCCTGCTTGAGATCTCTCTCTCTCTCTCTCTCTCTCTTCCCCTTTCCCACACTCATTGGCTGTCTCTCTAAAATAAAATGTAATTATTACAAATAATTACAAATAATTACATTTTATTTAATTTTATTATACTATTATAAAAGGAAAAATGATTGCTTCAAGAAGTCTAGTTACATTCATCACCAAAGTTAATTCAATATTATTGACTGTATTCCCCATGCTGTACATTATATCTCTATGACTTGTTTATTTTCTAAGTGGAAGTTTGTATTCTTAATCTCATTCACTCATTTTAACCTCCCATATTCTTCCCCTCTGGCAACCACCAATCTGTTCTCTGTATCTATTAAATGTGGATTTTGTCTTGTTTATTTTGTTTTTTGGATTCCACATAGAGTGGAAGTGAAATCATGTGGTATTTGCTTTACTCTTTCTGACTTATTTCACTTAGCATAATAATCCGAAAGTCCATACATGTTGTTGCAAACAGCAAGATTTCATTTTTATAGCTGAGTACTATTTTATCATACACACACATATGTGTACACACACCCACACATACACAGACCTCCCCCACCCCCCCAACGCATCTTCTTTTTCTATTCATTCATCAGTGGACACCTTGGTTGCCTCCATGTCCTGGCTATTGTAAATAATGCTGCAATGATCATAGAGGTACATTTATCTTTTTAAATTAGTGTTTTTTTTTTCTTTGGGTAAATACCCAGAAATAGAATTCCTGGATCATGTGGTAGTTCTAATTTTAATTTTTTAAAGAACTTCCATACTGTTTTTTATAGTGGCTGCACCAATTTACATTCCCACCAACAGTGCACAAGGGGTCGCTTTTCTCTATATCCTTGCTAATACTTGTTTTTACTTGTCTTTTTGATGTTTGATATTCTGACAGGTGTAAGGTGGTATCTCTTTGTGGTTTTGATTTGCATTTCTCTGTTGAATAGTGATGTTGAACATCTTTTCATGTGTCTGTTTGCCATCAGATTCTTTTTTTTTAAATTACAGAACTGTATGAATTCTGTATATTTGAATATTAAACCCTTATTGGATATATGATTTGCAACTGTATTCTCCATACAGTAGTTTGCCTTGTCATTTTGTTGGTTTGTTGGTTTTAGTTTAATGTTGTCTCATTTGTTTTCTGTTTTCTGTTTTTTGTTTTTGCTTTCACTGCTCTTGCCTTTAGAGTCAGATCCAAGAAAAACATTGCTAAGTCCAGTGTTAGAGCGTATTACCTATATTTCCTTCTAGGAGTTTTATGGTTTCAGGTCTTACATTCAAGTCTGTAATGTATTTTGAGTTAATTTTTGTCTATGGTGTAAGATAGAAGTCTGGTTTCATTCTATTGCATGTAGCTGTCCAGGTTTCTGAACACCATTTATTGAAGAGACTGTCCTTACCCCATTGCATATTCTTGACTTCTGTTTTTAAATTAATTGACCATATACGTGCAGGTTTGTTCATGATCTCTCTATTCTGTTCCATTGATATTTGTGTCTGTTTTTATGCCAATACCATACTGTTTTGATTATAGTAGTTTTGTAGTATAGTTTGAAATCTGAGATTGTGATGCCACCCGCTTTGCTTTTATCTCAATATCATTTTGGGTTATTCAAGGTCTTCTGTGGTTCCATACAAAGTTTAGAATTATTTGTTCTACTCCCCTATGACCCAGCAATAGCACTGCTAGGAATTTACCCAAGGGATACAGAAATGCTGAGGCATAGGAGCATATGTACCCCAATGTTCATAGCAGCACTCTCCACAATAGCTAAAACATGGAAAGAGCCTAAGTGTCCATCAACAGATGAATGGATTAAGAAGATGTGGTTTATCTATACCATGGAATACCACATGGCAATGAGAAACAATGAAATCTGTCCATGTGTAGCAACATGGATGGACCTTGAGGGTGTTATGCTGAGCGAAATAAGTCAGGCAGAGAAGGACAAATATCATATGTTTGCACGTATAGGAGGATTAGGAGGAACTTGACGGAGGAACAAGGGGGAGAAGAAGGGGGGAAATGGTGGGGGAAAGGGAGAGAGGCAAACCATGAGAGACTCTTGAATGCTGACAAAAACTGAGGACTGATGGATGTGGGTGGGAGGGGGGGATGGGCATGGAGGAGGGCACTTTGGGGATGAGCACTGAGTGTTATGTGGAAACTAATTTGACAATAAACTATTTGTAAAAAAAAAAAAAAAGAATTATTTGTTCTAGTTCTAGCTTTTTGCCATTGGAAAATTGAGAAGGATTGCATTGTGTCTGCAGATTGCTTTGAGTAGAATGGACATATTTTAATCCTTCCAATACATAAACACATAATACCTTTTCATTTATTTGCATCTTCTTTAATTTCTTTCATCAATGTTTTATAGTTTTCAATATTTTATAGTTTTTCACCTCTTAAATTTATTCCAAGGTATTTTATTCTTTTTGATGCAATTGTAAATGAGATTTTCTTGATTTCTTTTTGTGATATTTTGTTATTACAGAAACACAATAGATTTTTGTGTTAATTTTGTATCATGCAATTTTGCTGAATTTATTTTATGGTTCTAAAAGTTTTTTGGTAGAGTCTTTAGGGTTTACAAATTTCTTTTAAATTATTTAAATTATTTATTTTTAATTTACATCCAAGTTAGTTAGCATATAATGTAATAATGATTTCAGGAGTGATTCATCCCCTACATATAACACCCAGTGTTTATCCCAACAAGTGTCCTCTTTAATGCCCCTTGCCCATTTAGCCTATCCCCCTTCCCACAACCCCTCCAGCAACCCTCAGTTTGTTCTCTATATTTAAGAGTCTCTTATGTTTTGTCTCCCTCCCTGTTTTTATATTATTTTTGCTTGCCTTCCCTTATGCTCATCTGTTTAAATCCCATATATAAGTGAAGTCATATGATATTTGTCTTTCTCTGACTGACTAATTTTGCTTAGCATAATACACCTTAGTTGTTTTGAAGGAGCACATGTATCCCAATGTTTATAGGATTTTATATATATATAGTATCATGTCATCTGCTAATAGTGACAGTTTTACTTTTTCCTTTCCAACTTGGATGTCTGTTTTTCTTTTCTTGCCTAATTGCTGTGGCTAGGACTTCCAATACTGTGTTGAACAAAAATAAGGAGAATAAGGATTCTTTTCTTGTTCCTGATCTTAGGGGAAAAGCTTTCAGCTTTTTACTGTTGAGTATGGTATTAGCTGTGGGTTTGTCATTATGGCCATTATGTGGCCTGTATTATGATGAAGTCTGTTCCCTCTTGAATGTAAATCAGATCAGTAGCTCACCATTTCACATAGAGAAAACCCAGAGTCCTTACAATGGCCCCTCTTTCTCCCTCTAACCTAATCTTTGATTTCTTCCCTTTGTCCATTTCTTTCTAGCATGCCAGGCACTTATCTCTGAGGGATCTGCTAATTCACTCATCCCTTCATGTCATTGCTCAAATCTCATTTTTTCATTGAGCCCTATACTAATCCACTATTTAAAATTGCACCCCAGTGGGACTTAAAATACAATAATCTAGGATTTTCAAGCTCTTGATGAAACTCTAAAATTCTCTGCTTCTATATTAAATGATAGCATTTTTTTTTCATATTGTAATACAGAATTGGGATATATCTAAAATAGTATAAAGAAACATAGTCTTACATGGAATAGGGAAGACTCACCTAGTGTTTTTCAAACACTGACTGCATCTCATGGTAAGAAATACTTACATTTTGATCCATACATATTTATAAAACTGAAGCAGAAGTTTTATGAAATAATTAGCATTTTCATATGTGATAAGTTCAGATATTTTCTATGAAATTCTATTCCTTTCCGTTATAAAAACTCTATTAATCATGATCTACAAAACTGATTTCATGACCTATTTATTGGTCACATCCCATAGTTTAAAAAATATTGGTCTACTATATCTCAGATCTCATTGACTCAGGAGATAAGATATGAATCTTGTTTAACTTCACGAAAATATAAGCTGTGGACAACGACAACTGGAAATTTCACTCTACTTTTGACTATTGACATATGGCTATTAGTGAATATTTACAGTATTCATGTTCAGCTTAACAAAAGTAATATAGATTTAGTTTTAGAAATATGTAATTAATTTAAAGTGCTTCTATTTTGCTCATATTGATTGCTAATGTTTGAACTCTTGTGTTAGAAATCCTACTTTTCAGAGTGTATTGGTGGCTCAGTCAGTTGGGCATCTAACTTTGGCTCAGGTCATGATCTTGTGGTTCGTGGGTTCAAGCCCCAATTCACACACTGTGCTGACAGTGTTTTGGATCCTCTGTTCCCCTCTCTCTGCCCCTCTCTAGCTTGCACTCTCTCTCCCTTTCTTTAAGATAAATATTTTAAAAATATTAGAAAGTTAAAAAAAAGAAATGTTGCTTTTTATACAAAGATTTCTCTTTTCCTCTCTCACTCCCAAATATCAGTATTTTCATTTTTAATTGATTGGTGTTTATTTTTTTTACCTGTATTAATATTAAAGACTAACAATAAGGAAAAATATTCAACAATAGAAAACATAATTTATGATTTCTCCTTTGTTCTTAAAGTATCACAATAATTAATATGTAAGCCTGCATAATCTATCACACATTTGTTTTTTTAGCATTGTAATTTCTGAAGTCAGAAAACAGTTAATAGATACTATCTCTGTAATATTATTTAATATAATATATTCTCTAAATATGAAATTTTATAATATGTTCTTTCGTAAAAGCAGGAAGCCCGTATTCCAAGCTGTCTTTCATCACTGTCCTCTTGAGGAGGGATTCTGGGGCAAAATGAGGGCAAAGTATAAGCTAAAAGCACCCTCACTCCCCACACAAATGTGGGATATGTATGATATTCCTCAGACATCCCTGGCTTCCCAAGAACCGGGAAAAGGAAAGAAAGCAGATGGCTGACTGAAAGAGATCACAGTCATGCAGGACAACTTATGGATAATTTAGTAAACTGCAAGGAAAAGGCAACCTTATTCATAGCCTAACCTCCAGAAACCTATAGACTTCGTTTCCTGGAGCTCTAATATCACCTTCATCAAGATGTAAGGGGCTTTAAGTGCTTGCCATGGTGATGTGGGAAGGAAAGGCAAATGACAAATTAAATTCCCTTACTGCCTATAGCCCATTGACAAGTCGTTGAAACAGGTAGAGTGACCTTCCTCTAGGAGCTCAGCTGCCTTGATGATGACAGTTTGCTGGGGGCAAAAGGGTATCTTGGCTTAATGTTATCCTGATTCCTCCCCCATCCTCCCCTCCACCCCCCAGGATCCTATTAGTCTCCTTAAACATATAAAAATTCCTTTGCCAACAGCCTTTATCTTTAACCCTCAAGTATATGTTGGCAGTTATACTCTAAGCATATGGCCCCTGATATACATCTGAAGGGTCTCATGACTGAGGTTTTACTGAACAGTAATGAATGACGTCTTCCTAACAACAGTTAGCCCCTCAAGGTCCTGGAAACCTTGCTTCCAAAATTCCTTAAGCACTTATGCTATTCCTAATCCCCTTCCAGTCTGAAGATATAAAATCAGTCACTCTTTACAGTCCTAGTGCAGCTCTTTCTGCCCATGGGTCCTGTTCCCATGCTTTAATAAAATCACATTTTTACACCAAATAGGTCTTCAAGAATTCTTTCTTGGGTGTTGGCTCTGAACCCCCATCATCACCCTAAACCCCATCACTCTTACATGAAGTGCTATAGCCATATTAAATTATTAAGCCAATTTCATCCTGCCTTCTTGGCTTTGTGCTTTTGTGCCTTCTTGCTTTCCTGCCTACCTCCCTTTTTCTTCTTCTCTCTAATATTTTTAGTACCTGCTATGTGCCATGCATGGTCCTTGCATTCACTGGACCTATACTGGGTACTAGCATTTCCAGTTATAGAAGTAAAAACAAGAAGCCTTAGATTGCTTAGAAAGCCAGTGGTGAGATTAGATTCTATGTATCTTAATTTACTTATAGCATTCAGAGAGTAATAGAATTTTGGTAGTGGCAGAGGCATTGGAAGGCATTAGTTTAGTCCTCGCATTTTAATGATATAGAAACTGAGTCTTATGGATTAAATGGCGTGTTGAGGTCACAGCTGGAACTTAAACTGATTTCTTGACCAGTGCTCATTTTATACTACCTCCTTTCTATTTATTATGATAATGCCTGCCCAGATTCTATGTTGTCATATACTTTTATATCTGCTTTGTGCTGTTAAAGACCTTTTTTCACAATGCATACACTGAACTATAGGCTTTTACCATTATTGGTTTTGTTATTTGAAATTATAATTGGAACCATTAGAGATGCGTCAGTGGAGAGGCAATGAAAGAGGGCCATTAAGTGCTAATAAATGCCTCTCCTTATGGGATTGGAGATCTTTTCTTTTCTAAGTATTTGAGCTCTTTTCACTGGTGCTTTTAAGTGGTTAGAAATAACACTTGCCACAAGCTTGTGGAATACTCTAGATGCCAGGGGGTTCATTTCATTCTGTATTTGAATTGAGCACACTGTGGTTGGAATGCGTTGATTCTTTTGTTGATTTAAGCTTTCATTCCATGTTTTGTATTAACCTTTCTCATGGAAGGCAGTAGAACAGTAGTGAGGACTCTTGAACAATGAAGCCTTTAGGTAGCAGATGACTTTCTAGAAAGCAGTTGAAAAAGTTAAAGTTATAGGTGTTTATTTTGATATAGTTCCTTTCCTATCACTCAAAACTTTAGGTACACTGTGAAAAACTGGATCTAGCTTACCCTAAAGTCACATGCTTATGGCTAGCAAAAGATAATCACTACTTGTAGCCATGGAGATATATTACATTCTAAAACAAATCTGTGTAATTAATTAATTAAATAGATTTCAGCATAATTTACTACTATTTCTTCTAAAAATCATGATAACAGTGATGATGATGATGATGATGGCAGCTGAGATTTTTGACCACTTATCATGTGGCTAGTATGTACTTCAGTCTTCTTGTCTACAATTTCAGAAAACAAAATTATCTGAAAATTAAGTAGTATTTTGCAACTCATTTGGCAAAACTTACATTGACCTAAACCCACTTACTGGCAAACGACCTGATTGATGTGAGGTTATTGATAGTATGCTTTTATCTCTGTTACTGTGAATATTCAATTGTTTGCTACAGAAATAGTATGTTTGATTCCAGGTGCTGATTCAGATTCCATTACTCTCATTGGGAATATAGTCTCAAGTTTAACTTTTAAGAAAAGAAACAACTTAATATTTATAATATGTATGTTATAAATATATATGACTCTATCTATATATTTCATCTATTAGATATTAAGTGCTTTTTCTTCTTCATTTTTCCTTTGATCTTTAAAATTTCCAGTCAATGGTATAGGATCACAGAGAAAAAAATCAACTAAATAGACAAAAACAAACAAACAAAGAAACAACAACCCCAAAGCCACAAAACCAACAAACCTTTTTCAGGTAAAAAAATAAAAAAACACATCACATACATTATACCTCTATCTTTAATTATAAATGTTTGCATATTTATTTTTTAATTCTTAAAATTTGTCTTCCCAGTAAATTCACAGTTATAATTCCTATAATGATGACTTTGTGTCAAATGCTGTGCCAAACACTGGCCTTTTAGAAATGAGGTCTTTGTCCTAAGAGAGATTGTGCAGGGGAGGGAATGTGACTGGGGTTCATGGTACCTTGGAATAAAGAGGTTGAAACATTGAAATATATTAGCATTTCAAGAAATGTTTCTTTGAAGACACTGTAGTGTCAAAGTATAAAGGTCTGAGATTTCTGTCCTTAAAGTGATATGGGTAAAGAAAGGGAATGTCTTGGGGAAGGGCTTCTGTGGTAGAAGACTCAACTAAGAGGCCTGAAATTAGCGTGAAGTTACTTGGGAACCTGATGTTCTGGGAATAAAAGGTTTGCATGGGTAAATAGTGGATGAAGCTTCTAGAGTATGAAGGAAGAGTTATATCCAAGGATACAGTTAAATCCCTCTTTGATCATTAGAAAAACAGATTCCCATTCTTTTTAGTTTATATTTAAAATTTTTAAAAAAATGTCTATTCATTTTTGAGAGAGAAAGAGACTGAGTGAGTGGAGGAAGGCAGAGAAAGAGGGAGACACATGATCTGAAGCAGGCTCCAGGCTCTGAGCTGTAAGCACAGAGCTGGATGTGGAGCTTAAATTCACAAGTTGTGAGATCATGACCTGGGGCGAAGTTGGATACTTAACTGACTGAACCACCCAGGTGCCCCCTCATTCTTTTTAAATAAATTGTGTGGCTATGGCTTTCCATTCTTTTTTAGTGGAGAAACTGACTCTTTTGGCTTCCAATTAAATACATAATTTTTCTTCCAACATCTTAGGAAGAGTGAAAACACGTGAGCATAGTATTGACTATAGAAGTTTCCTTCTACTCTTATCCATACTCTTTTTTTCCCAGCTCCCTGCAAGGAACTGCTAATAAACAGTCAGGACCAAGGACAGTAATTGGGTCATATTTCTCCAAGTCCAGTCTTAGGTGAAGGGTTGAAGTGGCTACCTACACCAGTCCTGCCCCTTGTCACTGGATAAGTGTTCTCTTGCCCTAGCTTCTTCTCATGAGGTGCGATCATCTGCACCTGGGCCTTTCCTACCCACTGTAGTGTCACTACAAAGGTCTGAGATGCATATATGGGCTTCATGGAAAAGGGGCAAAGGAGGCCTTTTAGTCCTTTTAGTACTAGGCCTTAAGCCTGCCTCAGAACTAGGCCAGGTGAGGGTTCCATAGAGTCCAGCCCATGTTTCCAGGATTCAAAGGAGAATGTGTAGGG
This sequence comes from Hyaena hyaena, assembly GCF_003009895.1. Taxonomy (NCBI): domain Eukaryota; kingdom Metazoa; phylum Chordata; class Mammalia; order Carnivora; family Hyaenidae; genus Hyaena; species Hyaena hyaena. The sequence goes on along the minus strand of NW_024081708.1, from coordinate 444,405 downwards.
GTTTGAGGCAAAAGTTGTCTGACCTTTTCTTTCCTACACATATCTCTCTAGAAAGCCTGTAGGAAAAGACGACTGATAGGATGAATCTTTAGCGTTCTGGGTTCTCTTATTCCTCTTTGATCTGTGTGTAGCACATATTCTCAGTGGGGGTGAGAGTGCTTCCAAGGGGCAAAAATGGATTCTTGGGGAACAAAAGTAATCTTACTCATGTATAAAGCACATATGTACATACAGAACATTTACTGATATACAGTGTATCTGTGGTATTAATTTAATGGAGAAAAGTGTGTAATAAGTCTCCTCATGGGAGAACAAAAGAAGGTTGAGAAACACTATTCTAAAATGTAGTCTCTCTCTCTCTCTCTCTCTCTCTCTCTCTCTTTCTTACTCTCTTTGTTAGGCAATATGTACCAGGCTGGGTTAGTGACTCATAATGCCATCACTGTATTAGACAGTCTTCTTTTGCTCTGCTATCCTTAGTCCATAGCTTCCAATTTTCAGGGTTGCACTGTGGCTTAAGATGGTTTCTGTAGCTATGCTATTATGTATAATTGACAAGGAGAAGAAAGAAGAGGGAAGGGCAAAAATTATACATTAGCTAAACCAGAACTTTTTAAAGGAACTTAACTTTTAATTACATTTTACTGACTAGATTTCGTTATGTGGATACCCCATTTGCAAGGGAGGCTGGGAAATATAGATTTATTTGTTTACCTATTAAAATTGGGCCCGTTGCCATTCTCGATAAAATTGGGATTCTGTTAATAAGAAGTAAGGTGTAAATGGATATTGAGCCGGCAACTAGCAGCCTCTTTGGTTGTCCCTTTTGTCATCTATTTGTGTGGCAATAGATCCATCCACATGATGTGGGATAGAGCAAGAGCTATGTGCCTCTCCTTCATGCTGTGACTCATTAACCTGATGGTTTAAATTTTTTTTCCTTTAAAGAAATATTGAGACCTTTTTTAAAATTTTTTCTTACAAATAGTTTATTGTCAAGTTGGTTTCCATATAACACCCAGTGCTCATCCCCACAAGTGCCCTCTTCCACGCCCATCTCCCCCTTCCCCCCCACATCCATCAGTCCTCAGTTTGTTTCTCAGCATTCAAGAGTCTCTCATGGTTTGCCTCTCTCCCTTTCCCCCACCATTTCCCCCCTTCTTCTCCCCCATGGTCCTCAGTTAAGTTCCTCCTAATCCTCCTATACGTGCAAACATATGATATTTGTCCTTCTCTGCCTGACTTATTTCTTTAAGCATAACACCCTCAAGGTCAAGAAGATGTGGTTTATCTATACCATGGAATACTACATGGCAATGAGAAACAATGAAATCTGGCCATGTGTAGCAACATGGATGGACCTTGAGGGTGTTATGCTTAGCGAAATAAGTCAGGCTGTTGCTTGAAATTTTTGAGCAAGCTGGCTTTGTGAATAAGCAAATAAAATGGATTAAATACAAAGGCATTAAGTTCTTGAGAGTTTCCTGGTAGAGAGAACGCATGGTATTTGTGAACTAAAAATGGGCTTCTTCATTCAGTTTATAGATCTTGGACTCAGAAATTTTGCATTTTGAAGTTGCAGTGGAAACCATTAATTATAGATTAATTAGATTTAATGAAAAACTTTTGCTTAGAAATTTTGAGTTTTGTGAATGAAAGGCAAATTTGAATTGAAATTTCATGGATGCTAGTAAAAAAACAAAAACAAAAACAGTGTTTCCTGCAAATGTATTTGTAACTTTTTTTTCAAAAAATGATGGTGGTATTTATTGAATACCTCAAATTATATAGTAATTAATAGCAGAAACATGTGATCTTTTATAAATCTGTAAATGCTCATATTCATATTGTGCTAAGAATTTAGGGAAAAAAAGAAAACTTCATTGGAAAATTTCCAATTAAATCTAGATTTTGGCATAATAATTTCCTTCAACAGTTCAAGTGGCATTGTAATGGTTGGCAAAGCTCTGGGTTTAGGTATGGAAGCACACAGCCATTTTGACAGGACCCTTGTGTTTAGCATGAGGAATACATGACCTCAGTGCTTCTTGCGGCAGGAGGTGGGCAGTATTTGTCAGGGACCTGTCTGTTTCTGTTTGTCTTTCTTTATCTGTCCTTTCCCTCCCTCCATCTCTGTTTAATTGAGTTATCATTTTAAAGGACTATGAGATAGTAATCCTTCAGAGATTATTTTGGAGCATATAAAATTGTACTTTGAAGATAATTTTTTAAGAAGAGGCTTTACTATTTTTAAGGAATGATTAAAAAAATTTTTTAATGTTTATTCACTTTTGAGAGACAGAGAGTGAGTTGGGGAGAGGCAGAGAGAGAGAGGGAGACACAGGATCTGAAGCAGGCTCCAGGCTCCGAGCTGTCAGCACAGAGCCTGACTCAGGGCTCAAACTCATGAACCATGAGTTCATGACCTGAGCTGAAGTCAGAAACTTAACCAACTGGGCCACCCAGGTGCCCCAGTACTGTTGGATCTTAAATATTCATAATAAAAATGTCAACTTAAATGACCTCAACAAATTATAACTAGAAAGTCTTATCTGTTCTTTCTGTACATGTAAAATGCTACTTAGCTATCTGCTGGTTGGGGAATCAGATAGGACAATCTTTTCCCTCCATGATATGAATATATGGGGCTATTGGAAATCTTCCTGAAAGGGTAGGTAGAAAGTATTAGAAATATTTAATGCTTGGGCACTAAAAGAGGCATTGGGAAGAACACAGGCATGGGGGAATAGACATGTAAATAGAGCAGTGTAACATGTGTATGTTAAGAGCTTAGATAGAGGTATGCATGTGGGATTTCAAGAAGGGCTTCTAAGGGAAGATGATATGGAGGTGCATGCTGAAGATGAAGTAGAAGTTGGCTAGCAGGAGAAGTGGGGGATGGGCATCCTAGGAGGCAAATATGGAGTGTGCCAAGGCACTGAGCCTTAGACTGCAGATGCACATGAAGACTTCCACAAAAGGACAGGACTTTTTATGTGTGTTTTTTTATATGTGTTTTGTTAATGGTTTGATTTTCATGTTAAAGACGATGGAGAATCATTGAATGATTTAGAGTTGGAAATGATGTGATGGGACATGTCATTGTTGAGGTTAGATTAGAGTATGCTCAAATTGGGTGTAGGGAAATTATTTGGGAGATTATTATAGTTGTTTATATGCAGGTGGTACCTGCAGTGGTAATTGAAATAGAGACAAGATCTTTTTTTTACATTTAAGAGATATTAAGAAGGTAGAATCAGTAGGACTTGGTGACCAATTGTGGACATGAAGACAGAGGAAAATGGAGGATGGATACTTTCCATGTACTTTATTTGGCTAACATGTATGGATACTGATGATGTGGATTATGGTTGGGAATGAAGGAGGAAAAACATGTTGGGTAGATGATAGTGAGTTGTAGAGCTTGAGTATGAGACATCTAGGTGGAGAGTTTAGTGTGACTTTAAGGGTACCTTTGTTTTATCGTATTTGGCTTGCCTCTTTGTAAACCCCTTCTCAGTCTCTCACTTCTTTTTCTTTCAGTGTCCATTAAATACTGGTGTTTTCCTTAGTCCATATTCATCACTCTTCTCCATTCTATTCCTATTTGCATATTCTCTTGGATTTAACTACCTGCCCCATGGATTTCTGTCAGATTATTATCTCTAGATATGATATTTACCCTGAGCTCCAGTTGCTCAGTCTAATTGGGTAGTTGTCTCCATTTGGATATTCCCCAGACATCTATGGATCAATATGTACAAATATATTCCTTTATCTTCTTTCCCATTCCTTTACAATGTAGCATAGTCTAATGGTCACATTAGCACAGAAACTAGAATTAGATTCTCTAGGTTTGAGTCCTAGATCTGTCATTTAGTAGTTTCATGGCCCTGAGAAAATTATATGACCTTTCTGTGTTTCAGCTTCCTCATCTATGAAGTGAGAATAACAATAGCACCTACCTGAGGATCAAATAAGAATAGTGCCTGGCAGATGATAAATACTATATAAAATAAATAACAGCTATAACTGGACCTTCCTGTATTTCCTGTTCTTCTTAATGGCACCACTATTCAACCAGCTAACCAAACCAGAACTGTGAGATTTATCCCAAGTCCTCCATCTCACTTCATTCTACATCAAAATGATCATTATGTACTGTCAAGTGTCCATTCTCTCTGTTGTCTTCTCTCCATCTCTAACATTACTGCTCTAAACTTAACCTTTATTATGTTCATCCTCAGAGACCCAGATAAGCTAGTGACTGGTCTCCCTGTCTTTTGTCTTTCTTTTTTTCAACATTGTCTATATAGTCCCCCAGGGATTTTTCTGAAATGCAAACCTGATCACTTAACACTCTTTAGTGCCTTACAGGAAGAAAAAAATACAAGTGAAAGCCTCTGAGGTCTTGTCCTGACTTCTTCTTCAGACTCTTTTCTACCTCATTCTGACCTCTCTGTAATATTTACAGTTCCTTGATATTCTGTGTTACTTTGGTCTTCCATGTCTTTGTACATACTCATCCTCTATGGAGTGGCGCCTACCTTCTGCCTCTCTGAAATCGTTTCCTCTAGGCAGAATAGATTATTCCCTAATCTAGGTCAATATCTCACCGTGTGTGGAGCTTACCCATATACCTGTCATATTTGTTGTATCATTTGCATGCTATTCTTCTCTAAGACTAAGCTTATTTATCTTTGAATGAATCAGCTATATGAATTAACTTCTTGTAGAGTGTAAGTTATGCCTCTTGTCTTCAGTCTAGGTAGATGTTAAACATATATTTATTGAGCAGTTCATCTGGTTAATGATCATTTCACATCTATCTTAAAGAAAAACTTCTCTATATTTACTTTTTTGTTGCTAATGGGAAAACTTCTTCTAGCTTGATTGATACAGCAAGGCTGCTCTCCTTTTTATAGGCTTCCAAAGGTCAGTCATTTCGTATGTATTTCTTGTAAGTATTTCTTGGTAAACTAAGTTTCTGGAAGAGCTAATAAGAAATATTATCAAGATGGTTCTTAGATCTTAGAGTGGGAATTGTTCTCTACTTTAGTGCAGAAGTCAGGAAACCATGAAAAAGCATCAATTTATTGCCCAAAGAGCAGCTGTTAAATCTGTGCAGATTAGTGCTTAATTGAGGTGGGTCGAGAGAGAAGGAAGGCATTTGAGTTGTAGCTACTATGAGGCATCGAGAGGGAAGCACTCTTCCTGCCTTAAAAGCTGTACAGTCCAACAATAAATATGACAGTCAATAGAGTGAAGTTAATTAAATGATGCTTAGTCTTGAGATTACTCTCTTTTTGTAAATGTTTATTTACTTTTTTGAGAGAGAGAGAGAGAATAGGGGATGGGCCGAGGACGAGGGAGACATAGGATCTGAAGCAGGATCTGCGATGATAGCAGATAGCCTGATACGGGCTTGAATTCATGAACAAGATCATGACCTGAGCCGAAGTTGGAGGCTTTATGACTGAGCCACCGGGCACCCCTTCAGATTACTCTTTTTATTTATTTATTTTTTACCTTGAAGGTTCATGCTGGAGAAAAATGGCATGCAAATTTTATATTTTTATATACATGACCATAAGCAGAAATTATAGTTTAAATCCTCAGTAATACTAAAAGCACATTTTTTTCTGCATTCATTTAGCAAAGTTATTTTCCCATAAGAAAAACACACGGGAGAATCAACCACCTATTACGTAGAAAATAATAAAATTCAAATGGATGGTTGCATGCAATGACTAATGAATTATTTATAATTATTTGTATCAGTGTCTTGATTCCCTGCTGGAGGCAGCTATAAGGAACTGAGATTTCTGAACTAGTGCAGCTGGTCAACACCAAGGGTGCAGTTGAGGTGGGGTCTGGGTCTCTTTATCTTTAACATTCCATTCATGAATGTTAAAATATTATGTGTAGAGGCTTTTTATTTATTTTTTTAATTTGAGATGAGAGAATCCGGCAACATCAGGAAAAACATGCTGTGACTATATTATAGCAACAGTAATGGTAACAGTACTACTTTTTTCTATAGTGGGTGGGTTTTTAAAAAGTTGTCATGTGGTACATTTCCTTTGATCCACAGGGTTGTCTCAGTTTAGTAGCAAAAGAAGTTAAAGTTTAAAGAGAATTTTGTCCTTTCATTGTCAGAACTGGGGCTCAAAGCAAGGTTCTCTGGGTTTCATTTGAGTGCTCACCCCTCGGCTCTCACAGCAGCAGTGTGCTGGGTGTATGGTCTTCATGCTGCTGGATCATCAGAATGCCATGGATCTTCAGGATGCCAGATTAGTCATGTACTCTCCAGAATAGTGAAATTTCTCTCTACTGCTTTGTTGCACTTAGATACTCCTGTGAGGTCAGGAGAGACTTCCAAATAGCAGGATTTGGTTACCAAATCTTGATTTTTGGTGAGAATACATGTATTGGAGGTAGGACTAAAGGGGGTCAGTAAGTGTGAGTTAGTAAGAAGGGGGGTTGGATACCTGAATCCATTTATTACTTTTAATGCAAAGTTCTGTTTATTTAATAAAAAAGAAGAGAAAATTGTTAGATGTATCTGTGGACTTACACTTTAGTCAAACACATAATTATTATTTGTTATTTAAAATATTTGACACATTATATTTTGCTTTAATAATGTTTCAAAGGGATTGTTACTAAATCCACATTATAAATATATGGTCATAAACATGGGTTGAAACAGATCTCAGCATGAAGGTATAAAGTAACTAAACCTCTTTCTTCCATTTTCATTTTCCCCTTCTTCTTTACCTCTTTTTATTTTTTAATAAAATATTTTATTGATTCATTAAATGGCATTACTCAAGCATTTAAGATATGAATATTTATTTCTTTCTGCCATCATCTATCTATACATCCTAAAATCTCCTTCAAAGTCCTAATAGCTCAAACAGATTCCCTCCCACTCCATGCTTTGGAGTTTTGTTTTGTTTTCCCTTCATCCTTATTGATTTTCAAGTTAACTTCTTTCCCTTGGTTTTGGTTTTAGACACAGTGATTAATTAAGTGATTATTGAAACCATTAAAACTAGCAAATATTCTAATATAGTTCCTGGAGAATATTGAAAGAGTATTTAATTATATGTATTTAGAGAGTATTGGTCTCTCTTTTCTGAACTCCAGTGTAGTTTATCTGTTCCCTTCTTTAATGGTCTTCTATGTGCATGTCTTTATCTTCCCATTAGATTTCAAACTTCTGGTGTGTAATTAGTATAGGGTGATGCCCACAGCATCTCCCCAGCACTTCTTAGTTTCTCAGTGAATTTTTGATGAATAAATACTATTATTTATTTCAGATTGACATTTTTGGCACCAATAAAAGTCTGTAATTTCACTATTTTTTATTTTAGTCATATATGGCTTTCCAAATGAAACTTAGTCCTTGGAATCAAGGAGTAAAGGTTTAATTAAGAGGCTGTTCAGTATCATTTCCTCTTTACACTAGCACTTGAAAAAAATTAGTTATAGTAGGGGAAATTTTAATTTTATCTCTGCAACTCTCTATTCTAAAGGGTCAGTAGAGCTAAGGCTTGGGTTCTGTAGCATTCTCAGTGGATTTTACCATTTTTATAAGATGTTGTTCATTGAAATCCTGTTGTGTTGAAGCTCTGTTCTGCCAGATTTTCTACAAAACTCATGTATGACCCAGGCCATTATCACCCACCGAATTGTTGAGTGATGTATCCTGTCTTGAACTCAGTGGTTCTTAAACCATGGTGAACATCAGGATCCCCTGGAGTTTGTCAAGAGTACAGATTCTGCAGGGGCACCTCGGTGGCTCACTCGATTAAGTATTGGACTCTTGGTTTTGGCTCAGGTCACAATCTCATGGTTCATGGGTTTGAGCCCGAGTCGGGATCTGAGCTGATAGCTGTGGAGCCTGCCTGGGATCCTCTGTCTCCCTGTTTCTCTGCCTTTCCCCTCCTTGCTGTCTCTCTCTCAAAAGAAATCGATTAACATTAAAAAAAAAAAAAAGAGTAAATCTTTCCCTGGGCATTCTGAATCTGTAGGTTTAGAATGAATCCTGGGCATCTGTGGATATAATGCTATCTGATAGTCCTGGAACCATTTTTGAGAAACATTCCTATTGAGTCAGAAATTATTTTGAATGGAATTTTGTGGGTTTTAAAATGATGAATCTACCAAAAGTTGTGAGGCATTCTAAATGCGTGGGTGGCTCAGTTGGTGCATCTGACTTCGACTTAGGTCATGATCTCAAGGTTCATGAGTTTGAGCCCCGTGTGCGGCTCTTTGCTCACGGCTCAGAGGCTGGAGCCTGTTTCAGATTCTGTCTTCCTTTTTCTCTGCCCCTCCCCTGCACCCTCTTTGTCTCTCCCTCTCTCAAAAATAAACATTAAAAAAAACCCTAAATACATTTAAAAGCTGTGTGGGGTATCTGGATGGCTCAGTTGGTTGGGTGTCTGACTTCAGCTCAGGTCATGATCTCCTAGTTCGTCGGTTCGAGCCCCAAGATAGGCTCTGTGTTGACAGCTCAGAACCTGGAGCCTGCTTTGGATTCTATGTCTCCTTCTCTCTCTGCCCCTCCCCTACCCACACTCTGTCTCTCTCTCAAAAAGAAACATTAAAATTTTTTTTAAAAAGCTGTGTGATAGGTATATTAATGAATTTGACATTGTACAATTAGTACTGATTTATGTGGCATTGCAGGTGTAGCTATAAAATACTTTCTTAGCTGCATTTTTATTGATCTAGTGTATATTAACATGTATTTAAAACACAATTATTATTTGTTAAAAAATTCCCATTTTAAATAAACTCCCACCCATCAGGAATGAGAACAAACAAATTCAAACTTCAGTGTTTTTTTCTGCTGTTAATCTCTGCATACATAATATTTATCTCTACTTAATCCTACATTTTATGTGTAACCTTTTATTGGAAAAAATTTCAGGATATTTAGTAGGTATAATCTAAAATGCCTTTATTACCTCTAATAATGATCAGTGTTTGATGGTGCTAATATTGATCTTCTTTTTTTTTAATTAATTTATTTGAGAGAGAGACAAAGTGTGCACATGCCTGTGCAGGTGCGAGTGAGTGGGAGTGGGGCAGAGAGAGAGAATCTCAAGCTGTTAGGGCAGAGCCCAAAGTGAGGCTCGATCTCATGAACTATGAAGTCATTACCTGAGCTGAGATCAAGAGTCAGATGCTTACCTGACTAAGCCACCCAGATGCCTCACTGAATTTTTTAATTACCAAAAGGATGTTCTGTATCACATGTTTTTATAAATGCTGACTCTGAAAATGAATGAGAAGTGAAAATACAAAGTAATTTAATGTAAACTTTTATTAATTCCAATTAAATGAATGAGTGACGTATTCCAATAGGTCATTATGATAATATACCTGGATTAATATTCAATATAAGGGGCCTTCCCTCCTCCCTTTTTTTACTTCTCAAATCAAATGCTTCTTTTATAAACTGGGTCTAGTGTTCTTTGGACATGTGATGCACTGACAGGTTGGGAATTAAAAGAATTACTGTGGAACTTGACTTATAAATTTCTAGGTAATCAGAATTATGTAAAATGCCTTAATCTATTATTTCTTTTCTTTCTTTCTTTCCTTTTTTTTTAGGGACTTTCTCCCTCGAGGGTCGGGCATTGTAACCAGACGGCCTCTTGTGCTGCAGCTTGTTACTTCCAAAGCAGGTAATAAATAAGGATGTTTGCCGGATGGGTGGGCACAGTCCTGTGGTGCGTGTTGCCTCCATTCCTGGGTGTTGAACTGTAGCAACAGAAATGTTTTTGTGAGCTCTCTGCTCTGGGTAGTGGCCTGCATCTCTCTCCAAATGCTCTCTTCTTTGTTCTTTTAATTCCTTTGATGACATTAAAGGGAAACTCTATTTGCAAATAGGCTTTTAAAACACCTGCTACTTTTTATGCCAAGAAAGTAATATATATAATCACATATATAACTTGTATTTATATAATTCTATATACTTTTATAGTAGAGCTTAACTACTAATACGTTTCTGGTTTACATCCTTCCTGCAAGTGTGTGTGTTTGGGATTTTTTTTTTAAAGTAACAATTCAACACCCATCTAATATCTGTATTCATATATACAATTATATGTGTGCCTATATCTACATCAAACGTGGTATGCTTGACCCTCTCCTTTAATACCATGATAATTTGGTAGGCAAATGAGCTTTGTTTTCACTCATATTTCTTAGCAACTGGTGTTATTAAATTTTTTGTGTGCTTATTTGGTACTTCTATTTCTTTTATGAATTGGCATTTTTATTTTTCTCTATTTCTTATTAGGGTTTTAATTTCTTCCCGATTTCTTTTTCCCTACTTTTCTTCCCAATTTCTTTGAAAGTACTCATAAAAACCACACCTCATAAATCACAAAAACCAAAGTTATGAAGTTTTACCCTTATGTTTTCTTCTAAGAATTTTATAGTTTTGCTCTAACGTTTAGGTCTTTGATCCATTTATTTTGGGTCTTTGATCCCACATGGTGTGAGGAAAGGGTTCAACTTCATTTTTTGCATGTGAATATCCAGTTTGTGCCAGCATCATTTGTATCATTTTTTTGGTCAAAAATCGGTTGGCCATAAGTATATGTTTATCTTGGGACTCTCAATTCAATTCAACTGATCTATATTTCTATATTTGTGCCAGTATTGCACTGTCATAATTACCCTTGCTTTGTAGTATGTTTTAAAATTGAGGTGTGAGTCCTATTTTGTTTTTTTCAAATTGTTTTGGCTATCCTGAGTCCCTTGAAATTTTGTATGAATCTTAGAATCAGCTTGTTTTATCTTATTAATGCAAGATTGGTTTAACATCCAAAAAGCAATTATCATATCAGTAGAATTAAAAACAGGAAATCACAATATCATCTCAACAGATTCAGAAAAGACATTTGAAAAAGTCCAACATGCCATCATTATAAAAACAGGAAATCACAGGGGCGCCTGGGTGGCTTAGTCGGTTAAGCGTCCGACTTTCGCGTAGGTCATGATCTCGCGGTTCGTGGGTTCGAGCCCCGCGTCGGGCTCTGTGCTGACTGCCGGCTCAGAGCCTGGAGCCTGTTTCAGTCTGTGACTCCCTCTCTCTCTGACCCTCCCCTGCTCACGCTGTCTCTCTCTCTCCTAGAAATAAATAAAAATATAAAAAAAATTTAAAAAAAAAACAAGAAATCACAATATCATCTCAACAGATTCAGAAAAGACATTTGAAAAATCCAACATGCCATCATTATAAAAACACTCAACAAAATGGTAATAGAAGAGAATTTCCTACACCTGATAAATGTCATAAACTAAAGCCCACAGCTAACATCATACTTAATGATGAAAGAATGCATGCTTTCCTTTTAAGATCAAGAACAAGGCAAAGATGTCTACTCTTGCCACTTCAGTGCAACATTGTGCTGGAGGCTCTAGGTAGGGCAGTTGGGCAAGAGAAATAAAAAAAAAAAAGCCATCCGTATTGGAAAGAAAGGAGTAGAATGATCTCTATTTATAGAAGATATGATAAAATATGTAGCAATTCCTAACAAATCCACCAAAAAACTATTAGAACTAATAAACGAGTTCAGCACGGTTGCAGGATACAAGATAGATGTACAAAAATCAATTGTATTTCTATAAACTTGCCATGCACAAAATATGAAATTAAGAAAATAATTTCATTTATAAAAACATCAAAAATAATATACCCTAAGGAATAAATTTAACAAAGGAAGTGTGAAATCTGTACTCTCAAAACTATGGAACATTGTTGAAAGAGACTATAGACAATCTAGATAATTGGACAAATGGCCTGTGTTCATTCATTGGAAGATATGGCAATGCTAAGGTGGAAGTCCCTCCCAAGCTGACCTACTCATTTGATGCGATCCCTATAAAAATCCAGATGGCTGTTTTTGGGGGTAGAAATTTTAAACAAATTTTTAATGTTAAAAAACTCTGTACTAAGTTTGATCCAAAGGAATGGACTCACATGCTATCATTTGATAAAAGTGAATTACAAATCTACAGTACATCAGCCATTATTCTAAGCTCTGGAGATACGACAGTACCTAGGACAAAGTCCCTATTCTTCTGGTGATTTAAATTCTGTTATAAAATTTTTTGACCTATCAAAGTTTTACTCTTCACGGTTGTAAAGTGAAATCTATACATGTATCTTTAACTAAAAGTAAATACTTTTGCAAAATTTCTTCCTTATCATAAAGTTTTTTTTAACATTTAGTTCTTTTTTTATCTGAGATTTATTTTCATGTATAATGAACTATTTTTTTCAGTCTCCTTTATCTTCTGTTACATTACTACTGCAGTCTATTTCTGAAGATCTTTTCTATTTTATTGTGCCAATAACACAGTGTTTTACTTTTGTGGATTTGTAATTTGCTTTAATATCCTTCTGTCATGTCTATAGTCTTCTGTCATTACTTATTTTTATTTAGGGGCTCTTTTCTATTCATGTGGCAAAATTTAGGATAATTTATGAAGACAAAGCTATCGCCACTAAAATTATTTTAAACCTATAGATTCTTAGAGAATAATTGGTATCTTTAAAATATTTATTATTTTTTCCAATCCAAGGATCATGCTAATCCTTTCATTTGTTCAAATATTCTTTTTCCTTAGTAGGATTCTCAATTATCTTCATATAGCATCCATGCATTTATAGTTAGGGTATTAATGTTTAGTTCTTTTTGTTCTTGTGGTTTGAATAGGGGTTTTTCCATATATATATATATATATTTCCAATGTTTATTTATTTATTTTGAGAGAAAGAGAGAAAGTATGCATATGCATGCTGGGGAGGGGCAGAGGGAGAGGGAGAGAGAGAATCCAAGCAACCTCCACACTATCAGTGCATGGAGCCTGATGTAAGACTTGAACTCACAAACTGTGAGATCATGACCGGAGCTAAAGTCTATAAAGTTATAAGATATTTGCTAATAATGATAATTTTTTCTTCTCATTTCCATTGGTACATCTGTTATTTCTCTTTAATGTCTTACTACATTATTCAGGAATTCCAGAACCATGTTTTGCTCCTAGTTGTGATGAAAATGTGTCTTTTGTTAAATTAGGGATATACTATTTACTATTTGTTTTTCCTGGTAAAGAGCTATTTTATTCCTAGCTTTTAAAAATATTTATTTTTATTTTGAGAGAGAGAGTGAGAAGGAAGGGCAGAGAGAGAGGGAGAGAGAATCCCAAGAAGGCTCAGCGCTTTAGTGTGAGCCGGCATGGGGCTCCATCTCACAAGCCATGAGAGGTTATGACCTGAGCCCAAGTCAAGAGTCACTCAACCAGCTGAGCCACCCAGATGCCCCTTATTCCTAATTTTTAAAATGTTTTAAAACCTAATAGATAGATACATAATTTTAATGAATGACACTTTACTTTCAAAGTAAATAAATAAACACTAAAAAATTATTGAAAAAAGAGAAATGATCCATTTGGAGTTTGATATTCCTCCTTCAAAGAGGGGTCATTTTTTAAAACACTAGAATCCATCACTCTTTGCATTAAAAGTTACTGTTAAGAACTTACAAAAGTACAGCCTGTAGGTCATGGTTAAGGATAAATGGTTTTGTCGTCTGGGGACCTTTTTTATGTTAAAATACTTCTCTAAATGCTATTATATTGCTTCATACTCCTCTTTCAATGACATTAGTATAAGAAAGATATTACAAATTAGAACTTTCAAAATGGATAAATTAAAGTTAATAGTTCAAATTATAGAAGTATTCTTTTGTGAAAGATTTCCTTGGTATTTCCTCCTTTCATGCATGTCAAATATATTTCTAATTCATCAAAATTTGATTTGCCACCTTTGTATTACATTTACTGCACAATGTAACATGCCTGTTTTTCAAAAATTTCATATGACTTATAATTTATTAGAGCATTATTACTATTCAGTTTTTGGAGGGGGACTTGCAATTGCTTTAAGTGACCATTCTAATAAAGATGTTTAGTAACAGAAGTCAGAGAACTTGTTTCCGAGACACGAGATAACTAACGGGATGAGGTGGAGACACAAAGTGCAGGCAGCAGGTCTGAGAACCAGCAGGAACGGATCACCACAGTCCAAGTGAGGGCTCCACACTGAGGCCCCTCCACATTGGCAGCTGAATAGCACTGCGAGTCTAGGTGGAACTGAGCCAAGGGTATTGCCTCCTACCACAAGACTCCGGGAATAGTTCATTTTAGAGAGAAATGTCACTTTCTCACAGGTGAGCTATTTTGAAGAACTTTACAGATTACTTAGACTTTGAGTCCTGCCATACGTACAGTGACCAGGATCTGTTTTCTAGCTTCATAAATTACAGATACATTCAAGTATTTTTCTGAATAACAACATTGAAAATATTTTAAAACTACATGTCTTATTTGTTTTATATTTAAATATATGAATTTAATTTGAATGGAGAGTTTAGAATAAGATAGTCTGTTTTTCCAGAAGATTGAATTTTTATTTTCTTTTCATTGTAACAAGTTAACCTCATGTAAAAACAAATGTGATTCTGAAGGCAATAGGGAACCAGCACTGGAGCAGAATGAGGTCAAAGCTGTAGTTCAGAAAGAATGTTTTCAGAATCTCCTCCTCTGTGGGTCATGCTCAGTCTTCCCTACTGCCACAGCCTGCACGCTCCTCTCTGAAACATTCACTTCAGTAGTCACTTGACCAGCAGAGCACAGTGAGTTATCTCATCTGTTGAATTATATGGCAGACAAATTTAAGAAATTGATGGTTCTCTTGCTTGAATGGCATAGAGTAGACCATCATTGAACTACATTGCTGGTTTACAAGATGGTTTTGTACTAACTGAAGGTATTTATTTTGCAAAGTGAGCTAAATTCACATTAAGTACTTTTAAAGTGATTGTGTTAGTTTAATATTAACAATATCCTGGGGTGCCTGGGTGGCTCATTCAGTTAAGCATCTGACCTAAGCTCAGGTCATGATCTCACAGTTGGTGAGTTGGAGCCTCATGTTGGGCTCTGTACTGATAGCTCAGAGCCTGGAGCCTCCTTTGGATTCTGTGTCTTCTTCTCTGTGCCCGTCTCCTACCCATTCTCTGTCTCTCTGTCTCTCTCTCTCTCAAAAGTAAATAAACATTAAAAAAATAGACAAAAACAAAAAACGATATCCTGCAAGCTGGGTAGAATTTCTTTTCATTATTTTACCAAAGTGTATTTGTTTGGTAAATTTTTATCTTTTTGTTTTTGCATTCATTCATTCATTCATTCATTCACTTGTTCATTAAATAGATTTTAAATGCCTACAGTGTGTCACACAACAGAGAAGTTGCTAGTTTGTGTCCTGAACATTATGTTCCTTCCACTATCTTCCTTTTATGGTTACTTTGGCTAATATTTAAAGAGACCCCCTCCTTTTTTAAACCTCTGCATATGTACAAGATATATAGGTGGAACTCTCTTTCATTTAAGTTCAGTTTTTATTGTTCCATTATATAGAAATTTGGGGTCATGTAATACTTTACAAGTATTCAGGCTTAGAAGCACATATCTCTCTAAGGCATGTCAAAAGCCATTTGAACCTCTGCCCTTTGGAGGGTCTCAAATCTGAGGCATGTTAACTGTGATTTCCATTTTGTAATTTTATTTATTTATGTAGAGTGCATGAGTAGGGGAGGGTCAGAAGGAGAGGAAAAGGGAGAATCTTAAGCAGACTGTGTGCTATCAGTATAGAGCCTGACATGGGGCTTGATCTCATTAAGGCAAGATCATGACCTGAGGTGAAATCAAGAGTCAGATGCTTAACTGATGGAGCTACCCCACCCCCCTCTGTTTTAAATATCCATTTATTCTGTTCTTCTTATTCCTCATCAAAACCCATTTTCTTGGCATGTACATGATATATCTGACTCTTAATCATTGTATTGTTTTCATGTTTCACTCTTCTGTGTACATGTCTACGAGTATTCATATTTGGGTCTGTGTAGGCTTTTCCTTGACCAAGTATTAATGCAGGATTCAGAATAAACATCAATGTACTTAAATATAATTCAGGTCTGTTTTGATTTACCAGATAGGTATAATCTTGAGATGTTGTCTAAAATTTTTTTTTGTCTAAATTATTGCTAGCCTTTTAAGTAAATCTTTCAGTTATTTTGTATCTATGCTATTGAGATTGTTAAAGTTGGGTATTCAGAAATGTACATACATAAGGAGCACTTATTCAGCAGTTTATTGAGTGCCTTATCTCTACTCATATGAAAGCTATTTCTTTAGGTTATTGAAGGGTATACAAAGATATATATGAGACACAGTCCCTAAACTAAAGGGGTGATGCTGTAGTGTCTGATAGGTGAGGATAGCCACATCCTTAAATAATTCTGGGATAATGTAATAGCAGAGGGTAAAACTATGCAAGTGATATGAAGAGATTATCAGACTGAGGAAAGTATACATGCTGCAACCACCAAATGATCTAGAATAATGAAGGTGAATAGTGGGAGGTTAGTCCTGGAGACTGCTCTGCACAGGAAAAGTAACATTGTGTGTCACTATACTTCAGTTGAAAAAAAGGAATAAAGACATAAAATGTACCAAAATGATCACTAAGTGATTACACCTTAATTAAATCATGAAATATGTTAAAATTTACCCGGTGTTAAAAAAAAAAATTCTTGTCTTCAAATTCCATCCTATTTGCAATTTTTTGTGTCTATTCCTGCTGAATGACTTCTATCATTCCAGATTATGGCTCATATTATCCTGCTTCTTTGCATACCTAGTAGTTTTGATTGGATACTAGATATTGTGAATTTTATGTTGTACTGGATTTTGTTTTAATAATTTTGGGGATTCATTCTGATATGCAATTAAGTTCATGGACATCAGTTTGATCTCATTGAGGCTTGGTTTTAAAATTTATTGGCATAGCTCCAAGGCAGCCTTTAGTCAAGGGCAAATTTGAGCTTATTATTGACCCTACTTGAAGTCCCAGGTATTACTAAGCATGCACTCTGGCTTATTGGGACACCAACTATTCTAAACTTGTTGTGAGCCCTGGACATTGCTCTTGCTACTCCTTTCTGGTGGTTCTTTCTTCCAGCCTTAATAGCATCCTCACATGCATTCACTAGTCTCTGGAACTTTATCTCTGGGCAACTCCTTTTTCTTCAATATTTGAAGAATATTGCTCCACTAAATTTTACCTGATGGGGCACCTGGGTGGCTCAGTTGGTTAAGTGTCCCAACTCTTGATGTCACCTCAGGTCATGCTCTCTCATGGTCTTGAGATCAAGCTCCGTGTCCAGCTCCATGCTCAGCGTGGAGCCTGCTTGGGATTCTCTCCCTCTTTCTCTTCATACCTCTCTCTATCTCTCTACCCCTTCCCCACTCAGGCTCTCTTTCTCTTAAAATAAATAAATAAACATTAAAAATAAATAAATACTACCTGCCTTTGTGACAGGATTCTCACATAGAGAGTTGTGACACTAAGGCTTTTCTTTCCAGGAAGCAACTTTATTCCTGCCAGCACCACTGAGTTGGGTTTGTGCCTGAAGAACTGAGCTTTGAATGCCACATGGTGTAGTTTTTATGTTTTTTTTTTTCTTTTTTTTTACTTCTTTGTCTCCCATGTATGGTAACACACAAACATGCAGTCTGATTAAGTGGTCTCAAGTTACAAGGTCATGAGGGACGTCACATACATGTATAGCAGGTTGCCTTGAGGTTTTTTTCTTTCCTTTGGAAGGGTACCCTACCACATCTTGCCTTCCTTGAACCCTGAATTCTGTCTCTCCATTTTAGTGAGACCATTGAGGTTTGTATGGATCCTCCCTTCCTATGCTGCCACATTGACATTTTCTCGAGGCCATGAGTTGGAGCCATGGAAGTACTGACCTTGTTGATTTCACTTCTCTCAGGAATTACTCTTTTGATCCCAGAATCCCCAAAATCAAGAGTCAGACACTCAACTGACTAAGCCACCCAGGTACCCCTGAAATTGTTATTGATAATCTTTTGAAAGTAAAGTCAAATAAAAGTTTTCCATTATTTGCTGCGAAATACTGATTTTTCTCAGCCTGTTATGATGAAATTAAAAACACTTAAACTATGAATATTGCTTTTGAAAAATACCTAAGCCCAGTCAAATTAGAAGCCTTGATGGATAATATACAACCCTTTCCCCAACATGCATACACACAAAACCTGGAGAAATTAACCTAAGGACAGTATAGTAGACACAGACACACAGATACAGACATATACACACGTCCTATAGATTATAACTCTTATGAAGCTCATTATAAAGCTAGAGGTGTAAAGAGAAGAAATGAAGACTCAGTCCAAAGGCAGCCACTTGATCCACAGGAACCACAAACCCCACCAGGTCTACCTCCATGGTGTCATCAAAGTAACAGATTCTTTTGGGAGTGACAAACTCCCTATTCTTGTCTGACTTCTGATAGATATCATTGTGTGGTAATCCCATCACTGTCACCAACTAAAGTGGAAATGTAATGGATACTTCACCAAACTGCACAGTACTTAGCATAGTTACACTTAACCACAACTTCACAAATACATTATCATCCAGCCAAAAGCACATCAGCAGGGAAAGGATGCTTATCAATCTTTATTAGGTTAGCACAGCTCCACTAGTCTCTCTCAATTCTACAGAAATATACAGGTATCAATAGCCTATACAAATTGGCTTTTATGAAGTCTGAAGGGCTATCCATTTGCTTCTTCAGTTTGTTGGTTATTTAGTTAGAGGCATTTAGTTAAGGTAATTTAATTTTAACTTAAAAATTATAGATCTGAACTCATACTTCTGTAATGTGTTCGCACCTTTAAACAACTATCCTTGTGAGGTTCTCAGACTGCACATCATCTAACATTTAACTCCCACCAGTTGGAATAATTGAATCAAGACCACTTATTTTAGGTACATGTATAATCCTTACAGTAAGGATGGCCTCATGGACTAATTTCACTTTCCTTACTATTCTTGCCATTATTCCTTCTGAGACCAACATTGGGATGTTTTTTGGCAACTGCCAAGAGCTGATGAAGCAAGCAAAAGCAAGCACCAATAAACAGTCCTGACAACATTCTTCTTAAGATTCTCCTTGAGAAGAGGTCATATTAGTGATAATCACTAATATGGTGACATTGCCATGTCAGTGGGAACTATCTGCAGAGTCTAATGGAGGTGGATTTTAACTTAAGGTTGAGCTCTAAATGTGACAACTACAAACCCAAGTCCTGTTAACTCATCCACCTTGTAGCCAGACAGCCTCCTTCTGTCACCTAAAAATGTCTGAATTTCATGTCCCTCTAGTAGCTTGACGGCACCATCAGGATTTTAGCAAATTGGTGTTTTTAACTTGAAAAACAAATGCCTCACTCATCTAGTATTCTATTTCTTTGGTAGTTTCTATAAGTGACAGACATATTACAAAAAGAGAGAAAGATGTGAAAGAAACAGTTTGAGGTAAACTCTCTCTGGAATGTATAAATGTTAAGGTTTTTTCATCACCTCAGAGCCATAAGCCAATGCCCAAAAATGACCCTGACAATGTTTTCATGAGCAGTGAAAACTAACGTGATTCCAATGTTGATCATTATCAGAGTAAAAGGTTAGCAGAGTCTTACCTCCACAGCTAGCCATGATAAAGTCTCAGGAATCAGATTTACCCTCTCACCTTAAAAAATTAGAAAATAGGACCCAATATATAAAAGAATAGTGTTTCTACATTGAACAACAGGCTTGATCCCAGGGTCATGGGATCGAGCCTTGTATTGGGTTCTGTGCTGCGTATGGAGACTGGTTAAGATTCTCCTGTCTCCCTCTGCCCCTCGCCTCAAATTGTGTGCTCTCTCACCCTCTCTCTCTCTAAAAAGAATAATTTCAGGTATATTAATAATATACAGTAATTTTACTTAGTATTTGTGTAGAATTTCAGAGTTTCTCTAAAATAAAATATATCAGAAGTAGTTATGTAAATTAAATTTGTTTCCTTTTGCCCCAACCTGCCATAACTATGTTCATTTTTACTCTTTTTGCTCATCTCTCCTAGGCCCCTGAATTTTCATATACTCTTTTACCCCGAAGCCTTTCCAAAAACATTTAGTAGGTTCATTTACACTCAGATACAAGCAATTGATACAGTTTAAAGTGTTAATATCCCAAAGGTCTTTGCATCTTAACAAAAAAAAAATTAAGAAACCTTATTTTCAGAAATTAATCTCTAATAGTGGAGTTTTCTATTGGTAAGGGGATGGTTTTAGTTTGCTTATTTTTAATCTGTAGGGGATTTTCAGGCTCTGAAAACTATACCACTTAGGTGGCTATAGTTTTGCTTCTACCCAAAGTTAGCACCTTAAGGTAATTCCATCTTCAGTAAGTTCCAAGTTCTTTATAAATCATTTGTAATCTTTAAAACACTCTGTTTGTAATGAACAGACAGCATTTCAATCTGTTGACAGCTGATGAAACAAATATAACATTTTAGAGAAATAAAATAATGTACTTGAAAATACTTTGAAAAGTATTAATACATTATACAAACAAATTTTTATTGATAAATTGCTTAAGACCTACCAATTTAAGCAGTCTCACTAAATTTTTAATGAAGGTACTAATTTATAATGGATAAGGAAAGTAGAAGTTAATACTGAGATGTTTTAAAAATGAGCTGTGTTACCTAGGACTAAACTTAACCAAAGAGGTGAAATATCTATACACTGAAAAGTATAGAAAGCTTATGAAAGAAATTGAAGAAGACATAGGAAAAAAAAAAAGGAAAAATATTCCATGCTTGTGGGTTGGAAGAACAAATATTGCTAAAATGTTGATACTACCCAAAGCAACTGCATATTCAATGTATTCCCTATCAAAATAAAACCAGCATTCTTCACAGAGCTAGAACAGACAATCCTAAAATTTGTGAGGATCCAGAAAAGACCCTGAATAGCTGAAGCAATCCTGAAAAAGAAAACTGAAGTTGGAGACATTACAATTCTGGACTTCAAGCTGTATTACAAAGCTGTAGTCATCAAGACAGTATGGTCCTGGCACAAAAACAGACATTTAGATAAATGGAACAGAATAGAGAACCCAGAAATGGACCCACAAATGTATAGCCAACTAATCTTTGACAAAGCAGGAAAGAATATCCAACGGAAAAATGAGAGTCTCTTCAGCAAATGGTGTTGGGAAAACTGGACAGCAACATACAGAAGATTGAACCTGGACCACTTTCTTACCCCATACACAAAAATAAACTCAAAATGGATGAAAGACCTATCCATCAAAATCCTAGAGGAGAAAGCAGGCAAAAACCTCTTTGACCTTGGCCACAGCAATTTCTTACTCAACATATCTCCAGAGGCAAGGGAAACAAAAGCAAAAATGAACTATTGGGACCTCATCAAGATAAAAAGCTTCTGCATGGCAAAGGAAACAATCAGTAAAATTAAAAGGTCACCAACAGAATGGGAGAAGATATTTGCAAATGACATACCACATAAAGGGTTAATATCCAGAATCTATAAAGAACTTATCAAACTCAATACCCCAAAACCAAATAATTCAGTGAATGGGCAAAAGACATGAATAGACACTTTTCCAAAGAAGACATTTAGATGGCTAACAGACACATGAAAAGTGCTCAACATCACTCATCATCAGGGAAATACAAATCAAAGCCACAATGAGATACCACCTCACACCAGTCAGAATGGCTAAAATTAACAACCCAAGGAACAAAAGATGTTGGTGAGGATGTGGAGAAAGAACACTTTTGCACTGCTGGTGGGAATGCAAACTGGTGCAGCCAGTCTGGACAACTGTATGGAAGTTCCTCAAAAATTAAAAATAGAACTACCCTATAACCCAGCAATTGCACTACTAGGTATTTATCCAAGGGATACTGTTTTGAAGGGGCAGATGCACCCCAATGTTTATAGCAGTACTATTGATAATACTTGACATATGGAAAGAGCCCAAATGTTCATCGACAGATGAATGGATAAAGAAGATGTGATACACACACACACACACACACACACACACACACACACACAAAACGGAGTATTGCTTGGCAATAAAAAAGAATGAAATCTTGCCATTTGCAACAATGTGGATGGCACTAGAGGGTATTATGCTAAGCAAAATTAGTCAGAGAAAGACAAATATCATATGACTTCACTCATATTTAGGATTTAAGATACAAAACAGATGAACATAAGGGAAGGGAAGCAAAAATAATATAAACACAGGGAAGAGGACAAAATGTAAGGGACTCTTAAATTCATAGAACAAACTGGGGGTTGCTGAAGGGGGTGTGGGTGGGGGGATGGGCTAAATGGGCAAGGGGCATTAAGGAGAGCACTTGGGATGAGCACTGGGTGCTCATATGTAGGGGATGAATCACATGTTTCTACTCCTGAAATCATTATTGTACTATATGCTAACTAATTTGGATGTAATTTAAAAAATAAATGAAGAAAAAAAAAATGAAGAAACTAAAAAAAGAATGAGCTGTGTAAGAACCCTCTTATTTCTTAATTTGAATATCTAAGTTAAACTCATTTTAATTTTTTAAGGGTTCTGGTGTTTGTCATGGAAGGGTAATATTATACACTGCCAAATGGCTAATGCTAATATATATAATATATATATATGGCTAATGCATATATATATATATAGGCTCACATCTGAAAGATCCTCTCATTGATCTGATCACTATTTGAGAGAAAAAGGAGACACTTCTTCACTGATAACACAGGTAATTGAAATAAGTGCTGCCAAGGGAAACAGTTACTACATGTTCCCGATTCTGCTGGAACCCCTGTTAGCATACTTCCTCAAACAGATGAGTTTCCTGAAGGAAACAAATTCCTAAATGATAATTGAACCAAAACACTAAGTGACTCTTATGGTTAAAACAGAAACCAGATAGAAGAAGCACTAAGGGCAAGATCGTAAACTACCACTAAATTATGAAAATGAGTCTACTTCCTAGTATTCAGGCATGAATACTCTATTGAAGAGAGTATTTTTATCTATTATGATTTTTTTCATAATGGAAAATATAAAAGTTACTAATAATGAGTTATGTTATTCTTGTAATTATAGGGAAACAAAGAATTTACTGATTTTATGAAATAAATGTCTGTGCCATTTGTAAAATGTTATTAATATGGGACATTATAGAATTAATTAGTTAATTGTCTTTATTTAAACGGATATATTTTAAGTATTATAAGCAAAATACTTCTTTGTACCCTAATGGAAGCACATTACCTCATAGTTTCCCCTAGTTTTAGCTAAATGTGTGACTAGAAATATTAGATATAGGTTCTCCATCCAGGGAAAAGATCAACAGTTTACTAAAAGGTGGGAAAGGAAGCCTGGAACTGCCAGTGCAGGAATAAGGAAGGATGACAAATAAGTACATGAAAATATGCTCAACATTATTAGTCATTAGAGAAATGCATATTAAAACCTCAACAAGATAATTACCATACACCTATTAGAATGTCTAAAATTAAAAAGATAGACTCTACAAAGTGTTGACTAGGATATAGAGGAACTAGAATGTTCATACACTGTTGATGTATAATGTAAAATGGTACACTTTGGAAAACAGTTTGGAACTTTCTTAAAATGCTGAACATACACCTACCACATAACCAGCCAGTCTAATCTTAGGCATTTATCAAAGAGAAATTGGGCATTTGTCTTCACAAAGACTTGTACATGAATAGCCAAAAGCTGGAAACAATGCACATGGTCATCTGTAGGTGAATGGATAAACAAATTGCAGGACATTTCATACAATGGAATACAGCTCCAGCAATAAAAAGGTGTAAACAACTGATACACACTCAGCAACATGAATGAATCTCAGAATAATTATAGAGAGTTTAAAAAGCCAGACAAAAGGAGTATGTATTGTATGATTCTATTTATATAAATTTCTAGAAAATGGAAACTAATCTGTAGTGACAAAACAAATCAGTGGTTTTGGAAAGCGGGTGGAGAATGGCAAGAGGAATGGATTACAAAGCAGTGTGAGGAAACTTCTGGGTTGTGATGGCTATGTTCTTGATCACAGTAATGGTTTCACAGGGGTATACATATGTCAAAAGTTAACACATTGATGTTTTAAGTATGTGTATTTTACTGTTGTGATAGTTAATTTTATGTGCTGAGGAATGTCCAGAGAGCTGGCAAAACATTCTTTTAGGATGGATCTATGAGAGTGTGTTCAGAAGAGATTAGCATTTGAATTGATAGACAGAAAACCACCCTCAGTAATATATATGAGTATCATCCAATCTGTTGAGAGCTTGAATTTAAATGAATGAATGAATGAATGAATGAACGAATGGCAGAGGCAGAGTGGGTTTGCCTTCACTGCTTCAGCTGAAACATCCATTTTTTGCCAGTGATCATTGGTGCTTCTGGTTATAGAGCCTTTGGATTCAGATGGGGATTTATTACCCTCTCCTCCATGGTTTTTCAGGCTTAAATGGAATTATACTACTGGCTTTCCTGGCTCTCCAGATTGTACATGGCAGATTAAGGGTTCTCTCAGCCTCCATAACCATGTGAACCAATCCCTCATAAAAAACCTCTTTTCCATAAATGTGTATATACATATATATCTTTATATCTATCATCCATCCATCCATCCATCCATCCATCCATCCTACTGGTTCTTTTAATCTGGAAAACCCTGAGTAATGCAATTATATATCAATTATACCTCAATAAAGCTGTTAAAAATACTATTTGTCCATTTACCTAATTGCTATGAATTTGCAGCTTAGTTATATATAGAAACTATTGCTTATTTTGGGGGGGGGAGTGAGGATGTGCTATACCATCTTGCTCATGCTTTGATTTTTGTGCTCTGTTTCCCAAAGGTAAATAATAAACAATGTGACTAATCATATACACATTTTCTTAAGGTTAAATTCTCTTTAAGATATTGTAAACTCTACTAGCCTCATATTTCCTGAGTTCTTAGTTCAGATAACGAGACTTGGTGGTTGCTTTATCAGTTGTAAGGATCCTGGTGACTGATGTGCCCTCTTGTTTTACTTAAAATATGATCATAGCTTTGATAAAACTCACATTTTCTTTTGATAAACGTAGGATTTGGTGCTTACTTGGTTATTAAGTGATGATGTATTAAAATAGAAACCAGGCTTTGAAATATTTTACATGCAATGCCTTACATTATAAAAGCCTAATTTGTCATCCACATGGCTTTTCTGTCTCTGATGTGTGCTTATGTTTGGCAAAAGCATTCACATGCTCTAAAGTTTTAATTTATTAGTAAAGAAATAGATTTCCGAATAATCAGCTTTCTAAAGAGGCAGATTTTCTGCTTAGGCGGCAAAACTGAGTGTAAGTAAATGGTATTGATGATTTATTGTATGGCCTTGACCATTGCATAGCCTCTTTGATCTTTAGTTTTCTCTTCTTTGACATATATATGGTGTCCTAAGTAGAGCACTATAAGCTGACATCGTGAATCCCTATGCAGTAGTTCCCAAAGTCTTCTTTAATTCTTTCACTGCTGGAGTGTGCATTTTTCACCTGGACAGGTTTCTCCTTATCATGTCATACCACACAAGGATGTCTTGGGTGATGATGACAGTGATGTTTAACTAGAAATAAGTCATTAAAATAATTAAAAATGTGATGTGTTCTAAAATTTAGTATAGAAGAATCAAGATTTTTGTGTATTTTTTAAAGATTAAAAACTGTGTTCTCTGCTCCCCATGCCAACCCAAACTATTTGTTTATTTGATATATTACCACATCCATCTTGTACAGTTTGCATAATACTTGCAAGGCCTGATGGACATACAGTTGAAGTAAAAGGCACAGTTTCTATCTGGGGAGATCCTGGGTGGAATTGACAATTTAGTGATAAGCTGTGCAGTTGTGACTTTTAGTGAAGAAGGAGTTGAAGGAAAGGAGAGATCAAAATGGGGTTTAGGAGGTGGAGAAGGTGCAGTGGAGGCCCTGATGCAATGTAAACTTCAGAAACATAGAAGGCAAACTGGGTGATGATCTAGGTGGAGAGTCAGATTTGAAGTTAGGTCTCGAGAGTCAGATACACAGGAGACAGTGAGCAGACCTCTCCTTCTACTTTGGTGATGAGGCTGAATTGGTACAGGGTGAGGCCTGGTTAGAGAGAACATTTAAAACTTGGTAGAGGAATTTGGAATTTTGTGGTGAAAGACACAGTGCCACTGTAGATTTCTGAGCAGGGAAATATGTATTAAGAAAATGTCTTAATGAATTCTATCCGGAGGACTGAGGCGCCTTGGTGACTCAGTCAGTTAAGTGTCCGACTCTTTATTTCAGCTCAGGTCATGATCTCACTGTTGTTGGGATTGAGCCCCACATTGGGCTTTATGCTCAGTGTGGAGCCTATTTGGGATGCTCTCTCTCCCTCTCTCTGCCTCTCCCTTGTGCATGTAGGTGCTCTCCCCTTGCTCTCTCTCAAAATAAATAAATATTTTAAAAAAAGAAGTCTACCTAGAGGACTTACTGTAATGCAAGCTCAAGTGATAGGAGTGTTGACAAGGCAATGGGAAGTTGTTTTACCTAAAATGTAAATATAATTTAGGATTTACGATTGCTTAGCTTCCTAGATATTAACATTTTCCCCCAAAGGGGGAAATTAACCTTTCCCTTTCCCGCCCCCCCCACCTTTTTGCCCCACCTACTGTGTCCCAGGCTTCTTTGTTTAAGAAAGTGATACGTGATGTGGGGATTAAAAACATTAAAAACAAGAGCATCTTTTAACTTCACCTTCCCTCCAAACAGTACCCCCCAAAGCTCCCTGCCCCCACATCCTTTGTGTTCCCAAATCCTTTCTTAGTGAATGAAGAACTTAATCCCAAAGCCCTGGTACAAACCCCAGGTTCTCTTTCCCTAGCTATCCCCCTTCCTCTGGCCCCCATTCCTGGGAAAGGCTGGCACCTCAGTTTGAATGCATGGGAGAGCCCAGAGTGGTGACAGACACAGAGGGAAAGGCTTCACCCTCAGGTAAAGGGACTGAGGAATACAGTGTGGTGAAGTGAGGGCCTCCATAGCCTGGGGTACCAAAATGGGGCCCTGGTGCCAGAGGAAAGGATACTGGTGCCCTGAGATTTGATTTCATCTTTCCAGTCTCATTTTCTCTTGTGTTTTTCACTCAACCTTCTATTTCAGCAACAGTGAATATGGTATTCCTCAGCCTGTTCTTTCTGTCTGGAATTCCTTCGGTCATTCTCTTTTTCTGATACACTTCTGTTCTCTTGTAAAAAGGGCTTCAGCCAGATGCCACCCCTTCTATAAACCTTACCCAACACCCTCATTCCCTTAGTTACTTGTGTTTTTCCTAATGTTCTCTAGCACTTTGCATAGACTTCTCTAATAACACCCATCACTTCTTTCTGTAACTTGGTATTTATCTGACTGCCTTATCTAGTAGTCAGTAGGATTCTTGAAGGCAAAGATGATTATATTTGTAGCCAAGGACTCAAGTGTAACTGCTGTAAAATGATAAACAATTATTTAAGTGTTCCTTGAATGACTTAATGGATCCTTCTTCATCTCCACTGAATGCTAACTTTGAGATCTTGTGACCTCTTACCAGTATAAACTTTAGTGGGTGAAAATACAGTAGAAGTTTATATTCCAAAAAATTTAATGACATGAAATTTAGTATGGACGAGTTAAATGGATAGACCAGTAAATTTGTTGGCTATTTTGAAGAGTTATTTTACAATGTGAATTATCAAAAGAATAATTTTGTTGTTTCCTTGTTGCTGTTGTAGAAAGCAAAGGTGTTTCTACCTCTGTAATAGAAATTTTGGTTTAAATTTAAAATTTATGGTTCTTTTAGGGGGCTATAATTTGTATTTATCATCATTAATAGCACTGATTTTATAG
Source organism: Hyaena hyaena (assembly GCF_003009895.1). NCBI lineage: Eukaryota > Metazoa > Chordata > Mammalia > Carnivora > Hyaenidae > Hyaena > Hyaena hyaena. The sequence continues at coordinate 416,429 of NW_024081708.1, read as the reverse complement.
TAAAAATATGAATAAAACACTGTCCTATTTATTTTATTTTCTTCATTCACAGAGGTAATTATTATATCATAGCTTTTGGTAAGAGATGGCTATTGATTCTAGGCATTTAAGAATAGTCCTTTTTTGGGGCGCCTGGGTGGCTTAGTCGGTTAAGCGACCGACTTTCACTTAGGTCATGATCTCGCGGTTCGTGGGTTCGAGCCCCGCGTCGGGCTCTGTGCTGACTGCCAGCTCAGAGCCTGGAGCCTGTTTCAGTCTGTGACTCCCTCTCTCTCTGACCCTCCCCTGCTCATGCTGTCTCTCTTTCTCTCTCTCCTAGAAATAAATAAAACATTTAAAAAAAAAAAGAATAGTCCTTTTTTGGAGATAAGGACTTGAAACTTTTAAAACATTCAAATTTTAACTATTAATAAAAATCACCAGATAAGAGATGGTCTGCTTCTTTAGCTTGTATTAGATGCATATATCTAGAGAACTAACAAATTTATGACCTCACACTCATATCTAGTTCCTAAAGATGTATTTCTTTCAAACATCATAACCTAGCTGAATGTGATATTATCTACAGATCACAAATTTGTCTATTATTTTTCTCTTTGTAATTATATGCCATATTCACACCTTCAGTTATGACAGTTATTTATGGTTTTAGAAGTATAGGCAAATTATCTTGCACTTTCAGTGAAGTCAGTTATCTGAGCTTTAAATAGATGAGAACTTAGGGAAGTATTCAGTGTACCCTATGCTATGCATTTTAAATTTATACAGTACTTTTCTGCATCTTCATTTTTCTTACCTTATTTAATTTTTTTTTAACTAGAGGAATGCTAATAGTCGGGAGTGATGTCCAGAAGGTTTAGCTTTGAGAGAAATGTGTTCAGAATAAAAAGCGTTGAATCTCTGTTTAGCTGTTGTTATAATTTTCTTTAGGAAAGTTTTGGATGTGAGGTTGTGTTTCTTCACTATTGTGGTCATTATCCTTTTTCATACATTCCAGTTTTTCGGTAAACACCCTGAAAGATCATACCAAAACTGTATGTGATGCCTGTGTGGTCTACCCAGCACATTATTATGAAGGACAGCTGCTCCTGTGTTCAGGACACTAAATTACAATGAATGCAGTCTTAGATCACACCACTTTCCTGGTAGGGGTGTTTTATTGGTTTGTATTGAACTTGCCATCTGCTATAACTGTCAATTCTCCCTTTTTTGTACTTTGACTGGATTCTCTACTTGTGTTATTTAAATTTTTTTTAATGTTTATTTATTTTTGAGAGAGAGAGAAAGAGCACGAGGAGGGGAGGGGCAGAGAAAGAGAGACACAGAATCTGAAGTAGGCTCCCGACTCTGAGCTGTCAGCACAGAGCCTGAAGCAGGGCTCATACACTCAGGAACTGTGAGATCATGATCAGAGCCGAAGTCGGATGCCTAACCCACTGAGCCATCCCTACTTGTGTTATTGACTTAATAGCAGGACTTCATATTTATTATGATAATAAATTTCTTTTATTATATTTCACTGATGATTTCAACCTGTTAAGAATTTTGGGTCCTGATTCTTTTTTCCAGCTTGTGTCATTCTTCCTCTGCATAATAAGCTTACCATTTTACTTTGCTCAAATGACAGGGAAAAACAGTGCTTGTCACAACTGGGTCTGGGACTTTCTGAAGTAGCAAAGGACCTTGTTTCTCCTAAATAATTTCTTAACCTTTTTTTTTTTTTTTGGTTTCTGGGTGCCTAGTATTATTCCTTGAAATCTTAAGATAGCAAAATGACTGTCAACATTAATGCTCTTAGATCACTGTGCTTCTTAGTATTCTCACTGTTGAAATTAACTTCCCTCTGGGGGCAGTGACATTTTATATCTAATCACCTTCTATTTCAATTAGCGTGCTTGCTCATTTCTACAAGGGATGGTTTAGTTTTTGGTAATGAGTCCAGAAAATTCTGAGCCACACCAGTAGAAAACACCACCAGAAGAAGGATAATTTTTAATAAAAACATTTTCATATTGTGGCATTTCAAATAGGATAATTACAATTGAGGATACTGGGGCAACACTTTATTATGAAATTTTTTTGAGATAGCTAAAAATATGTTCTCATCATAGAATTAATGAATTATAGTTATTTTATGCTAAGCAGAGTAGTTAGAGATATTTAGCTTACTAATAAAATCTCATCACAATTTGAAGGTAGAGAAGTTATGTTAGAACAGCTTAAACTGATATTATCTTTTTTAAACACATGGCTCATCATGTTAAAATAATAATTTAAAGTACGTATATGGGTAGTACTATTATGTAATAGCAACCTTCAGTTTTGTAGTCCTAGCTGGATGGACTCTTGGGTTTTACTCTCTTGAATAGGTGAGTTGCTGAATAAATGTTATCTCCTAATCAGGGAGAAGTTAACATAAGTGTATTAGTTGCATGAATGCACTGAGTAATAAACTGCTTTAAAACATGGTAGCTATGTACTGCTGTACATTAGAAAATTTTACAAATACTTGGGGTGCCTGGGTGGCTCAGTTGGTTGAGCATCTGACTCTTGATTTTGACTCAGAGTCAGGTCTCAAAGTCATGGGGTTGAGCCCTGAGTTGGGTTCCATGCTGGTGTGGAGCCTGCTTGGGATTCTCTCTCCCTCTCTCCCTGCTCCTCCCCAGCTCAAGTGTGCATGCTCTCTCTCTCTCTCTCTTTCTCTCTCTCTCTCAAAAACAAAACAAAACAAAACAAAACAAAACAAAAACAAGAAAATTTGACAAATATTTGTTTATAAAGCATGATAAATCTGATCATTTCAAAAAGAAGATAATGTTCTAAAATAAGATCCAGGGTATCTGCATGGCTCAGTTGGTTAAGCATCAGACTCTCAGGTTATGATCTCATGGTTCATGAATTTGAGCCCTGTGTCTGACTCTGTGCTGATAGTCCAGAGCCTGGAGCCTGCTTTGAATTCTGTATTTCCCTCTCTCTGCCCCTCCTCCACTCATGCTCTGTCTCTCAAAAAAAAAAATGTTAAAAAAATAAAATAAGATCCTAAATTTTAGTTACAGAGGAAAGTTAAGAAAGGACTACATTTTGGGATACCTGGGTGGCTCAGTTCATTGAGTGCTCAACTCTTGACTTTGCCTCAGGTCATGATATCTTGGTTCCAGCCCTACGCGGGGCTCTGCACTGACAGTGTGGAGACTGCTAGGGATTCTCTCCCTCTATCTGCTCCTCCTTTGCTGGCTTGCACACTCTCTTTCAAAATAAATAAATAACTTTGAAAAAAAGAAAGAACTATTTTTTTCAGTGTATACGGAGTGTAATGTTTATTTTAGTCTCTATGGCAGATATAGAGGAATCAGAGATGAAATTGAGATAGTCTCTGACCTAGAGGAACCCATAGACCAGAAGGGGAGTCAGAGACTTAAATAGCAAATGTGGCCAATAAAATGAGAAAGATACTATCATAACCATAATAATTCCAATAATCATAACTATATCTAATATGAAATTTTAGAGGAGAGATATCTGATCTAACAGGTGAGCAGCATGGGTAGCATCAAATGAAAACTTTTTGTTGAGTAGATGCTTATGTTTAATCTTAATGAATAGAAGCTAACCAGGTGAAAGGATGTGTGTGTGTGTGTGTTGTGCAGTGATGTGTGTGAATGTATATGGAGTGTCTGTGTGTTTGGAAGAACACAGAAAAGGAGTGGGAAGTGAGTTGGAATAAAAGCTTGGAGGTGAGAAACACACATTGCTGGAGTGTATAGTGTGTGTGAGTGAGACATTGGGGTGGGCTACATGAGGAGCTGTGGATAAAAGAGAACTTTCAAAGGTATTTGGGCAAGGGGTATAGTCAGCTTTACATGTTAAATGGATTTCTGTGATGTTGATGGGGAAGGTAGACTGAACGGAGCAAGACTCAGGGTGCAACTGTGGAGTAAGCTGCCCAGGTAGAGTTGATGAGGGCTTCCCTCACTTGGCATTAGTGGTAGGGATTTGAAGGGAGTCAAGAAATTTTTAGAAAGTCATGTCAGATAGATATACCTATCTGACATATCTTTTGTTATGTTTGTTTCTAAGCATCATATAATTCCTGTTAATATTATGTTATATATTTCTAAATTATGTTTCCTAATTAATTCTCATGATGAAATATTATACAGAACAGGTGAATCGCATCTATGTGCATTAGCGTAAATGAATCTTATATGTGTAATGTTGAATGAATAAGCAAGTCCCAGGAAAGTGACTTCAGTTTTATAAAGCTGCAAAACTGAATAATGTTTAGAGATACATACATACATATGAAATAAACTAGTATAGAAAAGGAAAAATTAAAAACAAAATTAAGGATGATGGTTATCTTCCATGGAGGAGAAGATGAAGGAAAGTATATGGAATGGGGAAGTACTTAAGAAGATAGAATGGTATTGGACAGTCTTGGTTCTTGTATTGGAAATGAGTGTGGGGGTGCTAGAATTATTATTGTTAGTCATTATATGTATGCAATTCATCTTATATGTATTCCTTCATATTATAGCATTATAGTAAAAGATAATAAAGGAAAAAGTAGATATCCAGGTAGAAATAAGAGCAAAATAATCTCCAGATTTCTAGCTTGGATTACTGGGTCAGTGATGGTGATATCAAGTAAATAGAAAACTAAAAGTTTATTCAGATAAAATGATGAGCTTAGGTGCTTGAAGCACATTCAAGCAGCTGGATATTCAAATGTAAAGCTCCTCCTTTGGAGAAGAAATCTAGGCTAGATCTGTGGATTTGGAAGTCATAAACATGCAGTTGTCTTTCAAACCAAAAAGTGGGTAAAATTAGACATTTTATTTAGGGAGGATGAGAAGACAGTGAATGAGAAGGGCATTAAAACGAGCATAAGCATAATGTCAGGAGAAAAAGAACCCCATGCAGAGAAGAAATGGATGGCAAGAGTGTGGGGACTAGAGGCGTGGCCACTAATATTTTCAAAGAGATTTTCTAAATGGCATCAGTTATTTTCATCCTTTTATGGTTATATTTTCATAAGTGTTAAGGGGATCCAAGGAGTAAAACATAGTTTCTGAGGTATTTTCTATGTCATTTCTTCCCATGATGTGAGTCTCTACATGAAGATTTCCATGAGACTGCAGCAGCATGGTATGGTGAAATGCACTAGGGACTAGGGGTGAAATCACCTGAATTTCCACCATTTTTTAGTTTTGTGACTTTATAAAGAAATCACTTAGTTTTTTGATGACCACTTTCCAGGAAATGGTTTTGAAGATCGAATCACCTAGTGCACATGTCGGTGCTTTGAACATTATACATGTGCTATATACACCTGAAAAATGATCTGTTGTTAGTTCAAAGGACCTTCACTACTGCTGAGGCTTCTAGTGATGCTGTCATCATGAAACTCAGAACTTACCATTTTTTTCCTCTAAAGATAGTAGTCTCAAGGGATTATTATGTTGGAATGAAAGTCCATTCTTGATGTCACATTTGTTTACTATGCTACCCTGAGGGAAAATGGGAGTCAATTTAAATATCATTTTTAATTTTTTATTGGAAAAATAAATCATTGTCTATATCAAGGTAAGTTTCAAACCAAATACAAAATGATGCTGTGGACGTGTTGCCCAAGCATGAACTTCTGTGGTTACAACTGGTGCCTGTAGGAACATTTCTCAGATTCTGTCTGCATTTGGGTCATTTAGCTTTGATAGAGAAAAGCTTTATTTCTAGTTATACAGAAATAATAATAACTTTTGTTATCATTATTTCATTTTATATTATCCTTTAGGTGTTTATTTATTTTGAGAGAATATGCATGTGCACATGCAAGTTGGGCAGGGGCAGGGAGAGAGAGAGAAAATCCCAAGCAGGCTCTAGGCTCGATTTCACAACCTCAAGATCATGACCTGAGATGAAATCAAGGGTTGATCGCTTAACTGATAGGTGCCCCTATCATTAGTTTAATGGCAATATTTATATGGCATTTAGCATGTACATACTTACCAGGTACTTGTCTAAGTATTTTGCATATATTGGCTTATCTAATCCTATGAGGTAGGTGACATTATTATTGTTTCCATTTACATAGTGGAAACTGAGGCACAGAGAAGTTATAGTTCATCCAGGATAATAATACCTGCTTCCCAGGGTTGTTGTGGATGTTAACCCGAGATAATGTGTGTCTGCTTGTGAATAAAAGCTTGGTGTATTACAAATTCTCAAGTCATTTAAAATTGACTGTAAAGGTTAAAAGCTACTGATTATACAGTCATCAGCATAATCTTTGGGACTTGCACTGGGGCAAAACCATAGGTTTATGCTGAAACAAGTGAAAAGTACTTTTTAAAATTTGGCCTATGTACGGAAATGGTGGGGGAAAGGGAGAGAGGCAAACCATGAGAGACTCTTGAATGCTGACAAAAACTGAGGACGGATGGATGTGGGGGGGAGGGGGGGATGGGCATGAAGGAGGGCACTTTGGGGATGAGCACTGAGTGTTATGTAGAAACTAATTTGACAATAAACTATTTGTAAAAAAAAAAAAATAAAAAAAAAATAAATAAATAAAATTTGGCCTATGTAGTTTCTTTCCGTATTCTCCTCCTATTTTCATTTTATAGTGGAAGCAAATAAAAATCATTATATCTTTAAAAATTAAAGGAACCTAATGAACAGAATTATTAAGGAATGGTAAATATAAGATAATATATATTCAAGATTTTAAGGGTAGCACTTTTAGTAAACCTTGATTTTGTTTAGCCTTTAAAGGATATCATCATCATCTTTATCATTTTAGTTAGGAAACTAAGGCCTAGAGAACTTGTAGTTTAGGGGGGATAGTAATACAGACTTCTCAAGATTGTCATGGGTATTAATAGGAGTTCATGTGTGTTAATTCATATCTTAACTTACACAATAGATTATGTCCTGATAATATGTGTATAAGTTTTTGGATTCAAATTCTGTTTTCAATGTGGTAGATGAAAATATTTTTGTTGATGTATAATTACATTTAGGGTTCCTGGGTGGCTCAGGTCATAATCTCATGGTTCATGAGTTCGAGCCCTGGATTGGGCTCTGTACTGACAGCTCAGAGCCTGGAGCCTGCTTCAGATTCTGTGTCTCTTTCTCACTCTCTGCCCCTCCCCTGCTCATGCTCTGTCTCTCTCTGTCTCTCAAAAATAAAGAAACATTAAAAAAAAAAAGAAGATGTATAACTACCCTTCAAATTTTCTTTGGGGTGAGTATGAATTTTTTAATGTAATACAGTTCCATCTTAGTCTACTGGTACTGCATTCTAAAATTGGTCTTTAAGGCCAAGACGAGTTTTAGTTAAAATCACCATCAGGACCATAACTTGCCATCATATATATATATGGTTCTGTGTACACAACTATCATTTCTTCTAACCTTTTGCTGCTCAGTTTTTACCAATGGCTTTCAATTAGTTCTTGAATTTCTACTTGGAGGATGTTAACAGAAAATAATTTGGTAGCCATTATCAGAATTCAGTTTTGTTTTCTGTGGAAACTTCTTTCCCCAACAGGTTTTAAAATCAAATGAAGTATGGGTCAAATTTCAGGCTCCAATTTTATATTGATCCTTTAAAAGAAATATAAGAGTCATAACAATAGCCTACATTTTCTGGATTGTACCTTTATATTATTTAAAAATTTAAAAAGTTTGTTTATTTTGAAACAGTGAGAGAGAGAAAGAGAGAGAGAGAGAGAGAGTTTGAGCGGAGGAGGGGCAGAGAGACAGGGAGAGGTAGAAAATCCCAAGCAGGCTCTGCACTGTCAGCGCAAAGCCCAATGTTGGCTCAAACTCATGAAAGGTGAGATCTTGACCTGAGCTTAAGTCATGACTCCTCCTGTTAATATTTCTTGCAGGGCTGGTTTAGTGATCATGAACTCAGTTTTTGTTTGTCTGGGAAACTTTTTATCTCTCCTTCTATTCTGAGTGATAATAACCTTGCTGGATAGAGTATTAATGACTGCAAGTTTTTCCCATTTAGCACCTTGAATATGTCATACCACTCCTTCCTGGGTTGGAAAGTTTCTGCTGAAAAATCACTTACAGTTTTATAGAGTTTCCTTTGTACATAACTATCTTCCTTTGTCTTGCTGCTTTTAATATGATTGATAGCACTATATTTTGACATTTTAATTATAATATGTCTTGGTGTGGTCTGCTTTTGTTGGTTTTGTTTGGGGTTCTCTGTGCCTCCTGCCTCTAGATATCTGTTTCCTTTCCCAGATTATGGAAGTTTTCATCTATTATTTCTTCAAATAAGTTTTCTGCCCCTCCCCCTGTTTTCTCATTTCATCTTCTGGGACTCCTGTAATATGAATGTTATTACCTTTGATGGAATCACTGGGTTCCTTAAGTCTTCTTGCGTTGTATAATTCTTTTTTCTCTCTTTTGTTCAGCTTGATTGCTTTCCATTACCCTATCTTCTTGGTCATTAATTCATCCCTCTGTTTTTTCCAGCCTATTGGTCTTTTGATCAGGTGAGTTTCTCATTTAGCTTATTGAGCTCTTTATCTCTACTATGTTATTCCTTATTTCTGTGTTAATGGTTTCACTGATGTCTTCCAATCTTTTCTCCAGTCCAGGGAGTGTCCCTATGACCATTGCTTTAAATTCTCCATCAGTCATGTTATTTGTTTCTGTTTTGCTTAAATGTCTGGCTGTGACCTTGTCTTTTTCTTTCACTTGAGACAAATTCCTCAGTCTTCTCACTTTGTCTGAGTCTCTGTGCCTGTTTCTCTGTGTTGGGCAAGTCAGCTACATCTCCTGTTCTTGAGGATAATGGCTTTATGAATAAGTGATCCTAAGTTCCCTGCAATGTAATGTATCCTGTACCCCGCGGCCTGGTGCTTCCAGGACTGTCTCCAATGTGTGCTGTATGTGCCCTGCTGTTGCATCCTGGCCACTTTATCCTTCAGGCCAGTTGTCTGTAGAGGCTCTCTTTGCCTATTGTGGGCAGTGTTTTGTTCCTGGTCTGTATGTGAGTTTTAACTAGGTGCATTCTGGCCTGCTTGTAAAATGAGAACTGTCAACACTGCTGCCAGAATGGAGGTCCTACAAAACTCCTGGGTTGAGACACAGTGTGGGCAGGGTTTTGGTTGGTCTCCTGGGTTAGGGGCCTGCCTCACAAGGACTAAGGCAAGTGTGGCTGGGAGAGGCAGTTCTTCTGGAGTGGGGAGGCAGGGCTTGGTGTAAGCAAGTTAGGTAGTGAATGTTGGTGCTATGCTGGTTCACAGGTAGCTCTGTGTTTATGCTGAGGCGTGGGGGAGAGAAATGGCACCTGCCAGTTTCTTTGTTCCCAGAGGGGTCTCTCTGTGAGTGCTGCCTCTCTGGGACATGCTCTGAGAAGAGCAAATAACCTCCCCACTGTGTACTGCAGGTGCTCTTCAGATCGCTGTTTCCATGCTGTATGTCCACAGGCTATTTGCCCTGTCTTTTCTCCAAGAGCAGCATCGATGTCCTCTGAGTTCTCCCAGAGCTAAGCATGCTGACTTCTAAAACTCCAGGCTTTAAGCTCCACTGGTTATAAGAACTCATGAAATGCAGGTCCTCTTGCTTTCCAAGAAATTGCTGTGGGGGGTTTGTTTTCCCCATGCACTACCCTGTATGCTAGTCTATTTCTTGCTCTTCTACAGACTGAGGCTCCCTCTCAATCCCTGTAGCTACAATCCATTTCTCTGGCAAACTGGGTTTCCACACTTCCTACTTTTTTCAGTGTGGCCTCTTCCCTACCTTTAGTTGTGGAGTTTGTTCTGCCAGTATTAACATAGATTTCTGGGGTATTTAGGATGATTTGATAGTTATCTGTGTTCGTGGAATGAGGAGAACATAGGGTCCTCCTATTCTGCCACCATCTTCCCCTCTTAATAGCCTCCAGTTTTTTACATGCTTAATATAGAAAGAACATTGTGCTAAATGCTTTATATGCAACTTCTCATTCAACATTTATCCACAAAGAGGTGTGCATTCTGTCTCATACTTCTCCATAAGTGCTTTATGTTTTCATTCATTCCAAAAATATTTTTTACCTGGATGTTTTGTTATTATTTGCTGTACTGGTTTGTCCCCAGTTCCCATTTGCTTTTTCACTTTGGTACTTTTGTTGTCATTTGTTTGTAGTTTTAAACTTTCTCTTTATTCTTCTTGGTTTTTGTCCAATTCTACCTATCTTCCTAAGTCTACTCAGATTCAGTTCTTTCCATAAATCCTTTATAGACCACCCCAGCCCAAAGACTCTTCCTTTTGCTAAATCCTCATAGCATCAAGGTACTCCATTATTGCTCAATTATGACAGTGTTTTCTTTTTTTTTAATTAAAAAATTTTTTTAAATGTTTTATTTATTTCTGAGAGGGAGAGAGACAGCCTGAACAGGGGAGGGTCAGAGAGAGAGGGAGACATAGAATCTGAAACAGGCTCCAGGCTCTGAGCTAGCTGTCAGCACAGAGCCTGATGCGGGGCTCGAACCCACAAACCATGAGATCATGACCTGATCCGAAGCCGGACGCTTAACTGACCGAGCCACCCAGGTGCCCCATGACAGTGTTTTCTATCTTGAAATTTTATTTAAATCTTTTTGCTTAATTTTCACAACTTTATCTTCTTTTTCTAACTTGGGTAAGTTTTCAAGATTGTGAGTGATTGCTTTAACAGTTCATGTCCCTTACAGTTTCTTAATAAGTAATAGATTTTTGTCTGGCCAAAAAAAATCAACTCTCATTTGAAAGGATATATTATCTTACAGAATGGAAAACAGTCACCGTTCTGTAACCTAAGAAGCACAATGTGTAATTGAAGGCTTGTTCACAAGGAAATGGAAAACCTTATCACAAAAGCCAGAACATGTTTTGGGAGACTGAAAATATAATATTTTTGTGGTATTAAATTTCTTACTAAAATGAAGTCCAGGGAGCAATAACATACTCTCAAGAGTCTTATCCAAGGCTTCTCTCTAACTGATTAGACCAGAATGGAAGGAGATGGCTCATAAAAAGATCCTACAGAGAATGTGCAGAAAAAGATTTTGCTCCACAGTGCTGATTCATGCTGAATGAGGAAAAATACTAGAAATTCTAAAATGCTGAAATAGACATTCATGTCCTCATGAATCTGAAAAATAGTGAATAGCAGTCTAGTTTAAGCTCAAAATTATCCATTCTTTCACTTATTAAAAAAAACTCATTCTTGTATCCTTAAAGGCTGTTACACTGAAGATGTAGAAGGTACAGTTCTTACTCTGTAGGTACTTTCATTGTTGCATTGGAGGTGTATAAACAGTGACTATGCTATGTAATACATGCTGTGTGAATGTTCTTAAACGTTGAATGGAGATTCTTGAAGGTTCTTTCTGCCTGTAAAATCACATGAGTAGTGTACATTCAGAGAGCCCTATAAATTCCAGAGAAGAAAAAGCATTTTTCACAGTCAATGAAGTTGTCAAAGGAAATTTCTAGTAGAAATGATTTTTAAGTAGGGATTTGTTAGGTAATGTTTTGATAAGCACAGATTGTAATCATTAGAATGATACAAACCATTTGTTGTTTGTTATGCAGGAGCCAATACTGGGTGCTTTAAGTACAGCTGTGAGGAAGAGGGTGGAGTTATCTGTGAATGCCCTAAAATTATCTCCCAAATTTTGTATATATGTAAATTTGTACATTTTTGTTGAGAAATGTTCCAGGGTCCCCAGAAACATTAACCATGGTAGAGAGAGTAGCATATGCAATTCCTGGACTTAGAGAAATGCCCACCTAGGGGGGTGGTATGTGGAAAGAAGAACTGTTGAGAATAAAGAATCTGTGAAAATCTGAAAATTGGAAGCTCCAAGGAGGCAGAGGTGGGAGGTTGGGGGAGTGGGGCTTGAAATAATGAGAAGCAATTGGGATAGGATGGTTAGCATATTGTCCTTGGGAGTCAGAATGTTTAGATTTAAATCCTGGACTGCCACCCCCTACCTGTGAGACCTTGAATTTATTTAATCTCTAGAGTAAGACCTCTTCTATTTAGATTAGCTGTTACATATTCCTTTAAAGTTTCTTTGAATATTTTTAAGAGAGCTTACTATGTGTTAAATCCTTTAATTCATTTATTCTTTGATGTAATATAAATTTGTTGGGCTCATATAACCAGCCACTGGGAGAACTTTGAATGAAAGAAGCAGAAATGGCCATGTTCTTTTCCTCACAGCAACCTGTGAAAGAGACTCCATTTATAGAGGTGGGAACTGAGGTGTGGGGAAGTTAAAAGACTTTCCAAGTCACGTGATAAAGAAATGGTAGAAACTTCAAACTCAGGTCTGACTCCACAAAGTCGTAATCGGTCATGTTTTTGACTACAGAATACTGTATAGGCATAGCTAACTCTGCGAGAATGTTAACAAGGAGAAACTTATTTTAATTTAAGGATGATTTACATGTAGATTGCTTGGTTTAAAGAGGAAGGATTCAGGTATTTTGGATCGGCTTTTCTAACAGTGAATTTACTAAGAGGGGTTGTCAAATAATAGAGCCTATTTCAAATCAGTTTTTAGTATGATGACACATTTGGATGGTCAAATAGTTAATACATTGTTATTGAGATTGTATTATTTATTGTGATCCATGCAATATATTCATATTTCAAGACCCTCTCAAATGAATGTACTTTGTTTTCCAAGCCAGATAATATTTTTTCCTCATATATATATTTTTTTACTGATTGTCAATTTTCCTTTAACTCCTTTAAATTTCTGTTTTGCAAGAGTAATTGATTATCCCCATGTTTGAATTCATTTTAAAGGAGGGTCCTTGTGAGAAAGTTTTCTATTATTTAAGTTCCTATTGGTGACCATTGTAGCTAAATATTAGTTTACATGCAATCTGAATTGTAAAAACCACATTACTGAGTTTTGGATCAGATTTTTATTTTGTTTTTCTTTTTAGGTATATTTTTGTTAGCATCATTTAAGCTGATCACAAAATGCATTGTGTTTCTAAATGTTGGATGTTCTTAGAAAATCCTTTAGGATTAAAAAAATCACTTAAGGAAAACCTTAAATATTTAAATTTATTTATATTCATTTAGATATTTTATACACTAGTTGACCTGTTTTATTAGTTAAACTTTCCTTATACTAGGAGCAATTTTTTCTTTTTCTTTTTTTAAGTTTTTAAGAACTGATTGGATTGAGTATTGTCTGGGTCATAGAATAATTTCTTCAATTTGTGAAAGAAAGGCATCTTGTCAATAGAAGTTACTTTACATTTTAGTTTTATGCCATCAATTGTAAGTACAGGCATACCTTAAGAGATATTGTAGGGTTTGGTTCCTGAGCACTGTAATAAAGTGGATATCACAATAAAGTGAGTCAAATGAATGTTTTGGATTCCCAGTGAATATAAAAGTTATGTCTGCACTATACTATTACACTACACTATAGTCTATTATGTGTGTGGCAAGCAGCATTATATCTAAAATATCCCATGTCTTAATGTGTGAATATCTTAGTTTAAAAATATTTTATTGCTAAAAATGTTAACCATCACCTGAGTTTTTATCAAGTTGTAAGCATTTTGCTGGTGAAGGATTTGGCTTCCATATTGATGGCTGCTGACTGATCAGGGTGGTGGTTGCTGAATGTTGAAGTGTCTGGGAAAATTTCTTAAAATAAGACAACAATGAAGTTTGCACATCAACGGACTGTTCTTTTCAGGAAAAATTTCTCTGTAGCATTTTATCCACAGTAGAACTTCTTTAATAGAGTCAATTCTCTTAAACCCTGCTGTGGCTTTATCAACTAAGTTTATGTAATATTCTAAATCTTTTGTTGTCATTTCAATAATTTCCTTTTTAAAAAGATATTTATTTATTTATTATTTTCAAATATTTATTTTATTTTTGAGAGAGAGCATAAGCGGGGTAGAGGCAGAGAGTGAGAATCCCAAGTAGGTTTCACGCTGACAGCAGTAAGCCTGAAGTGAGGCTTGAATTTACAAACTGTGAGATCATGACCTGAGCTGATGTCAGATACTCAACTGACTGAGCCCACCCAGGTGCCCCTCATTTCAACAATTTTCATGGCATCTTCCCCAGGAGTGCGGAAACCACTTTCCTTGCTCATCCATAAGAAGTGACTCCTTGTCCATTTTTTAAAGTTTTGTCATCAGATTGCAGCAATTCAGTCACATCTTCCAACTCGACTTCTCATATTTCCATATCTGCAGTTCTTCTACTAAGTCTCTAATCCCTCAAAGTCATCCATGAAGATTGGATTCAGCTTCTTCCAGAGTCTTGTTAATGTTGATAATTTGGTTTTTTTCCCCAAACAAAGTCACGAATATTCTTCCTGGCATGTAGAATGGTGAATCCTTTCCAGAAGGTTTTCAATTGACTTTGCCTAGATCCATCAGAAGAAACACCATCTATGGCAGCTATAGCCTCACAAAATGTATTTTCTTAAATGTTTATTTCTTTATTTAGAGAGGGGCAGGGCAGAGAGAGACAGAAGGAGAGAAAGAATCCAAAGCAGGTTCCACACTGTCAGTGCAGAGCCTGATACAGGGCTTGACTTCAGGAACTGTGAAATCGTTACCTGAGCTGAAATCAAAAGTCCACTGCTTAATTGACTGAACCACCCTGGTGCCCCACAAAATGTATTTCTTCACGTGATCTTAACCAAAAGGCCGAGAAGTGATGTATTTCTTAAATAATAAGACTTGAAAGTCAAAATGACTGCTTGATCCATGGACTGCAGAATGGGTTTTGTGTTGGCAGTCATGGAAAAAGCATGAATCTTGTCTAACGTCTCCATGAGAGCTCTTGGGTGATGAAGTACATTGTCCATGAATAGTTATATTTTGAAAGGAGTCTTTTCTTCTGGGCAGTAGGTGTCAACAGTGGGCTAAAATATTCAGTAGCCCATGTTGTAAGCAGATGATATACTGCTATACAGGCTTTGTTGTTCCACTTTTAGAGCACAGGCAGAGTAGATTTAGCATAATTCTTAAGAGTCCTAGGATTTTCTGAATGGTAGATGAGCATTGTCTTCAGCTTAAAGTCACCAGCTGCATCAGTCCCTAATAGAGTCAGCCATGTCCTTTGAAACTTTGTAGCCAGACATTGACTTATCTCTAGCTATGAAAGTCCTACATCACATCTTCTTCCAATAGAAGACTATTTTATATACACTGAAAATCTGTTGTTTAATGAAGCCACCTTCATTAATTATCTTAGCTTGATCTTCTGAATAATTTTCTGCAGCTTCTACATCAGCACTTGTTGCTTCACCTTGCACTTGTATGTTATGGACATGGCTTCTTTCCTTAAATCTCATGAACCAACCTCTGATGGCTTCACACTCTTCTTGTACAGCTTCTTCACCTCTCTGGACCTTCAAAGAATTGAAGAGAGTTAGGGCCTTGCTCTGGATTAGGCTTTGGCTTAAGGGAATGTTATGGCTGATTTGATCTTCCAGTAAGATCACTAAAACGTTCTTCATATCAGCAATGAGACTATTTTGGTTTCTTCCCATTCCTGTGTTCACTGGAGTAGCACTTTTAATTCCTTTAAAAATTTTTCCTTTGCATTCACAGCTTGGCTGTCCAGGGCAAGAAGCCTAGCTTTTGGCCTGTCTCAGCTTTCACCATGCCTTCCTCCCTGAGCTTAATCATTTCTAGCTTTTGATTTAAAGTGAGAAAGGTTTGACTCTTTCACCTGAACACTTATAGAGGCCATTGTAAGGTTATTAATTGTCCTAATCTCAATATTGTTGTGTTGCAGGGAATAGGGAGGCTCATGGAGAGGGAGAGACATGGCGGGAAGGCTAGTCAGTAGAGCAGTTGAACATGCAGTGTTTCTCAATTAAGTTGGCTATCTTTTATTTCTGTGGTTCATGGCATGCCAAAACATCAGAGATCACTGATCACAGATCATCATAACAAATATAACAATGAAGAAAAAGTTTGGAATATTATGAGAATTACTAGAATGTGACACAAAGACAGAAGTGAGAAAATGCTGTTGGAAAAGTGGTACCTGTAAACATGCTTGATAGAGGGCAGCCACACGCCTTCAGTTTGTAAATAGCACATCATCTGCCATGTGAAGTAAAGCAAAGCACAGTAAAATGAGGTATTCCTCTATCATGTTCAGGAATTTTCATATATTCAAGAAAAAATGTTTATTTTTATTTGTTCAGACTTTTGTTGTAAAAATATGTCTTCTCATTATCAAGCTATACCATATTGATTAGTTAGATGGTGCCTGGGCCATAGTTGATAATAAATATTTTTGTATGGCCCCCAACAGCATTGAAGTGATTGATCTGATGAGACAATAGTTTAGAGATGTACCTCCCTGTTATAAGAATCTGTTATTTTACTAAAGTTAAATGCATTTAGCAGAGTACGCATTCAAGGGAAAATTCTTACGCTTTTAGCTAAACATGCCATGTGTGTATATACAAGGTTGGTCAGGGAAGGAAACCTTTTCTGAGTAATATTATGAAGACTGCTATTGGCATAGATTCAAATATTACATTGTTTTGTAGAAATTGACAAGCTGGCTCTAAAATTCATAGGAAATGCAAAGGAACCAGAATAACCAAAACGACTTTAAAAAATGACAAAGTTGGAGAATGAACATTACCTGATTTTAATACTGATTATAAAGCTGCAATAATCAAGATAGTGTGACATGGGCATTAAAGATAGACAACTAGGCCAACAGAAGATAATGAAGTCTAAAATGGGCCTACAGATAAATAGACAAGTGATTTTTGTTAAAGGTATAAAACCAATTCAGTGGAAAGAATAGTATTTTTAACAATTGGCATTGGATAAATTGAATATCCATATGTAAAAAGTGAACTTCTATTTATACCCTTACCATATGCAAAAGTTAAGTTGGCTATGGTTCTAGCTGACCCTTCATGACTTTAAAGAATTTTTCATGAAGGGGCACCTGGGTGGCTCAGTCAACCGCCTCTGACTTCGGCTCAGGTCATAATCTCGTGGTCCATGAGTTCAAGCTCCGCGTCAGGCTCTGTCCTGCCAGCTCAGAGCCTGGAGCCTGCTTCAGATTCTGTGTCTTCCTCTCTCTCTGCCCCTCTCCCGTTTATGCTCTGTCTCTCTGTCTCTCAAAAATAAATAAACGTTAAAAAAAAATGAATTTGTCTTGAAGACATTTGAAGAGCTTACTAATATGCTAAGATCTTGTATAACATTTAGATGGAATACTGTTGCTTACAACTTGTGCATAGAAGTGCATACTTATGGAAAAAGTTTTTTTGGTCAGGCAGTTATTATAATATGTATCCAGCAATGTATATTGGAGCTCAAATATTTTCTTGGAGAATATTTTTTTAGTTGCATGTTTATATACTTGTAATTTTGGTATGATTACTACTAAGATCTCATTTGTAAGCTACATTTCTTGTGTATAAGATTTTATGTGAAAATAATGTTTTCATTTTGTAAATTAGACTTTGAATTGTATTTTTTGTATTGAAATTTGATTATTTGAATTTTCATGATCAAGTCTAGTCATTTCACTTTTAATCACTCTATAGATTTTTACTTGGCAGATGACTTTCTTTTTTGTGTTATTAAAACAAGAAATGACATTGCAGCATTTGCTGTTTCTGAATTTTTATATTCAATTATTCTTAAATATCATTGTAATAACATATTTATTTGAAAACATCTTTTTATATTTCCAGTTTCTAAATTTTGTTGATTATTGGAAGAAGGCAAAAAGAGCCTTCAGTGGTCAAAAATAATATTACAGTCTATGATCTAAAGCATTGTAGGGTCATGGTCTTATTGTGAGGTTTTCCATTCTTTAGACTCAGACCATGTATACTGAGTTACTGGACTTCAGTCTAGGGTAAAATATAAAGCTACAAGTTAGAATGAGTATATTCTTAAAAGCAGAGCATTGCTAACGTAAGAAGTGACAATTATAGACCTGATAGCAAGAGAAGAGACACCCACAAAAAATAATAAAAAAGATAAAACAGTACACTGAACCCAATATAACACTGTATGTTAACTATACTAGAATTAAAATTAAAAACTCAATAAGATAAAAAAAGATAAAACAATTTTTAATGGAGCAACCTATGGCAAAAATCATTGAAATAATAAATATCCCAGACTACTTACAGAACATAACTTAAGGGTACAGGAAACTATATAACATGCTTAATTTCTGTAAATTCCTATAGCCATTTGTCAGTATTTACCTTGCCCTTTCAACATCTTTTAACATTATCAGTTGCTCCTCTTTCTTGAACCATACTTTATTCTTTTGGCTTCGACCATGCCAAATACTTCTGGTCTTCCTTCTATCTCTCTGGCCACTCTGCCTCTTTCATGGATGCATTAACTTCTACCGGGCTTCTAAAATCTGCACCTACCTAAGGATCCTTTCTATGTCATTTCATATTCTCCCTTAGGCAATCTCTTATGTATACAACTTATATGCCTATGACTCTCAAATTTATAGCTCCTGGGCTAAACTCCAAACCCATGTTTTCAGCTGACTTCTTGACACTCTACTTGAATATTGCAAAGATATCAAACTGAATATGTCAAAAGTCATGTTTGCGATAATTTTCTTCTCCACATCCACAAACTTCATGTCTTCCAGTGTTTATATGTTGATTCATTCATTTACTTACCCATTCATTTTATTCATTAATTCAACAAACATGTATTGAGTGTCTAGTAGATGCAGTTCACTGTTTTAGGCACTTTGGAGTTTAGCAGCTAATGTTCCTGTTTTCATGGAGCTTATATTCCAGTGGATAAAGAGAGGCAACAAAAAACAAGAAAAACTTCAGATCATGATTATCTATACTAAAGAAAATAAATTGAATGATGTGATAGAGTGTGACTAAGCTGCTGGTTTTCTTTGCCTGGTCAAGGAAGGCTCACTAAAGAGGTGATGTCTGTAAGTGACAGAGAGGACCCCCCCACATGCAGAGGTCTGGCAAAAGGTCATTCCAGAAGAGGAGCAGTTTGTAGAGAGGCCCTGAGGTGGGAATGGCTTTGGTGTGCTTGAGCAGAAAGGAGGCTGTTGCGGCTAGAGTGATTTGAACCTGGCAGGTGGGGATAGTGTTAGATATAGAGGTCGACAGGGGCCAGACTGTCTAAGCCTTGGAATACCGGGTTGAGGAATTTAGATATTTCTGACTGCACTAGAAAACTAACCAAAGGTTTTAAAAGGACAGAGACATGGTCTGACATAGGGTTTTAGAAAGATCTCTCTAATTGATTAGTGAAGGATGGATTCATTGGAGCAATAGTGGTATCAGAAAGACCAGTTAGGATGCTTTTATGGTAGTTCAGGTAAGAGGTGGTGCTAGCTTAGTAGGAGGATGGCCACAGTTGAAGCAGTGAGAAGAAGTTTGAGAGAGTCCAGGAAAAGAAGGATGCAAAAATAGCTCTGGTTTTTTATTTGAGCACCAGATTCAATGGTAGTATCAATAAATGAAATGTGGAAGACTGCGAGGAGGAGCAGGTATGGATGATGGGAGGAGAAATCAGTGGAGAATTACAGATTAGTTTTGGACATGCTAATTTTGAGATATCTATTAGACATCCAAGTGGAAATGCTAACAAGCATTAGAATTAGATACAAGAAGTTCAGGGGGAAAATGAGTGCTTGAGATGAGTTCGAATTTATATTTATGTGTATGAGTAGATGAGATCACCTAGAGAGACAATAGAGATGACAAAGAAGAGAAGGTCTAGAGAGGGAAGTATAGCAGTAATTGATATTTGGAAATGTAGAAGAGAAGAAGAGGAGCAGTGGGCGAAGAATGTGGAAAAGAGTAATCAGGGAAGAAAGAGAAAAGTCAGGAAAGTTGGAGTAATGGGAGTCCATAAAAAGAGGCTGTTTTGAGGTAGAAGAGGAAAACAATGTGAGAGGTTGCTGACACTTAGAATAATTATTCATTTTGCAATTTTTTGGCCGAGTGATTAACATGCTTATTTTTTGGCTTCTGTGTTTGGAGTATAGTTTATCTCTTGCTTGTGTTTCACATGAAAACCATGAGAATGAAATAGAGTTGATTTTTGTTAGACTCTTCAAGATCCTTTGAAAAAATATGGAACTAAATCGAGCTATTTAGATATTACAGCTGCTGATTCTGATTATTTTGGATACATGTTGTAGAATATTTCAAATAGGTTCCTATTGCTGAGGGATTTCTGTCAAGTGCTGGCTGGCTTTGGTTTCATGTGCCAGCACTACTACTTCAGTTATCTGGGACACTTAACCTTCACTAGCAGGTTCAGCCTAACCTAGGCTTTTGAACTAGCTCAGCTCTTACGCAAGAAAACTGTAAAGGCCATTACTGAGCTGTAAATATCAAGGCAGCATTGATATTAACCTCTCTTCACCCTGAAGTCCATGTAAGTGGCTTTGACTTTGTATCTTATGAAAAAGTCTCTATTCTTTCATTCCGTGACTCAGCTTGTGTCTTGGTTTTCTACCTGGTATCTTCTGGCTCACTTGAGTCTGGAGTTCTGTTTTGATCTCCTCCTCTGCCTCTGATCCTAAAGGCTAGTGTTTGCATCTGATCTCTGATACCTGCTTGGCACCCACCTTTTGTCTACATGAAATCTTGGCCCTATTTAATCCCACCCCACCCTAGAGTTGTTGTTAACTCTTCTTTTTTCAATGTTTGGTTTTGAGAGAGAGGGAGAGAAACAGAGAGAGAGAGAACAGTGAGGAGGGGCAGAGAGAGAAAGGGACAGAGGATCTGAAGCAGACTTTGTGCTGACAGCAGAGAGCACAATGTGGTGCTTGAATTCACAGAACCGTGAGATCCTGACTTGAACCAAAGTCAGACATTAACCAGCTGAGCTACCCAGGTGCCTTTTTTTTTTTTTTTGCTATCTGTACATTTATTACATAGATTTATGTTTACATTTAGTGGTAGTGGGGGCTGGGGTGGAGAGGAAATCGGCTAAATGCGTTTAAGTTCCATTTTTACCAATCTGAACCCATTGGTCAAAAATAAGGCCCATCATTTATTCCAGGGAGCTGCCACAGAGTTTAGGCAATCCTGCCCTCCTATCAGTCATTCTCCAGAGAGGCCCAAGGGAGACCCTATGCAGGGTGTCATCACCAGGATTCCTGACTACCAGAGCTGGCAAGATTAGAGCAGCAGAAAAGTAGGTCAGTGGAGAAGCCATTTGCCAGCTTGTAGAGACTTTGGTTGGGGTACAGAAGAGCAGGCTGTATGACTGGCTGTGATTCAGGGCATGAACATCTTATTATCCACAGGGGTAAATGTTTTTAATATCATGAGTTTGCACAGAGCTCTCCAGAAGCCAAACTGAGAGACTCTCATTGACTTTGACAGGCTCCCCAGTGCTGGCAAATCAGGGCATCACGGGACTCTCGTCTCCCTCTTTCCCTGCAAAGAACACGTCCTCAATCTCTGGGTTCCATTCCTATTGGAAGCCGGCCACCGATGCCAGACCAGCCTTTGGGTACCTCCAGTACCTTCTGCTCAACCACTCCAGGAGGAACTAAGGCCTTGAGAACACCTACCTACACAGGAAAGCTCCAGCTTTTTTTTTTTTTTTTTTTTAAACTTTCAAGACTGCATTTATTTGTCTCTAGAAGGTAGCCCTGGGCTGGCATTTTCACTTTTCATACTTGTGACTCAGGACTTCCACATCTAGGAATCTGTCCACTGCCACCATCTTCCCAGGTGCCCTTCTACTGAGACTTCCACTTTTCACCCATTGCTGAACTCTTTCAGGTTGTTTGCTATTTTAGATTTCCTTTTTTTCCTGATTGATAGACTTCCCATGTTTATCTTAGGGACACAATTGAGTTTTGCTTCAAATCTGGGTCTATATAATTCATATTAACTCACCCTGTGACCTATTCAGCCACATTTCTAGGATCTTGTCTTCAATCTGAAATGATTTGTAGGGTTAATTAAAGCATTTTCCCCCCAAAACTGACACTGATCAGTGGTATGCAAAGTGGACTGCTTTGAAGAAGCAGGTAGAAACCCACAGATGTTCTTTACTCTAAATATAATAGGCATTAGGGAAACACAGATGAGTAAAATGTGGCCTCTTTCCTTGAGGAAAAAAAAATTTAATTATTTTTTGTCTTTATTTTGAGAGAGACAGAGAGCGAGCAGGGGAGGGGCAAAGACACACACACACACACACACACACACACACACACACACACAGAATCCAAAGCAGGCTCCAGGCTCTGAGCTGTCAGCACAGAGCCCGATGTGGGGCTCGAACCCACAGACTGAGATCATGATCTAAGCTGAAGTTGGATGCCTAACCAACTGAGCCACCCAGGCACCCTAAAGAAATATATTTTTAAATATAGTCCTACATAGATACTTTATAGCTGGTTGCATTGAAAACTATTCCCTGTTTATATGACTCAGGTGCTCTATTTTCATTGGAGCTCACAAAACATTGCTATTAAAACACTTCAGGGGTGCCTGGGTGGCTCTGTCAGTTAAGTGTCTGACTTCGGCTCAGGTCATGATCTCGTGGTTTGTGATTTCCAGCCCCGTATAGGGCTCTGTGCTGACAGCTTGGAGCCTGGAGGATGCTTCAGATTCTGTGTCTCCCCCTCTCTCTGCCTCTCCTCTGCTCTTGCTCTGTCTCTCAATAATAAATGTTTAAAAAAAAAATACTTCAGAAATAAGATCACAGTTAAAGTATTGAGGACCCCAGTTCGTTTTTTTAATAGTTTATTATCAAGCTGGTTTCCATATAACACCCAGTGCTCATCCCAACAAGTGCCTTCCTCCATGCCCATCACCCCCCTTCCCCTCCCCCCCACACCCATCAGTCCTTAGTTTGTTCTCAGCATTCAAGAGTCTCTCATGGTTTGCCTCCCTCCCTCTCCCCCCCTACTTCCCCCCCTTCTCCCCCACAGTCCTCCGTTAAGTTCCTCCTAATCCACCTATATGTGCAAACATATGGTATCTGTCCTTCTCTGCCTGACTTATTTCACTCAGCATAACACACTCAAGTTCCATCCACATTGCTACACATGGTCAGATTTCATTCTTTCTCATTGCCGTGTAGTATTCCATCTTATAGATAAACCATATCTTCTTGATCCATTTGTCAGTTGATGAGCACTAGGCTCTTTCCATGTTTTGGCTATTGTTGAGAGTGCTGCTATGAACATTGGGGTACATGTGCCCCTATGCATCAGCACTCCTGTATCCGTTGGGTAAATTCCTATCGGTGCTATTGCCAGGTCATAGGGGAGTTCTAATGTTAATTTTTTGAGGAAGCTCCACACTATTTTCCAGAGGGGCTGCACCAGTTTACATTTCCACCAACAGTGTAGGAAGGTGCCCATTTCTCCACATTCTTGCCAGCATCTATAGTCTCTGAATTTGTTCATTGTAGCCACTCTGACCGGCATGAGGTGGTATCTCAGTGTGGTTTTGATTTGTATTTCCCTTATGAGGAGGGATGCTGAGCATCATTTCATCTGTCTGTTGGCCATCTGGATGTTGAGGACCCCAGTTCTTAAAGATTGACAAAGGTTATGTGCATGTGTTCCATAACTATTCTTTTTTACTTAACCTTGATTAATTGAAATATATGCATGTTTTTCCACATGAAAAGGGCATATTGGAAATATTTAAATTCTTATGGTCATGCTGTGCTTTTTGCAGATGATTGGAATGCTGCCCAGGCATCAACCATTTCATCCTTCCCCCAAACAACTTGTCAGTTGTTTCACCTAGCATGATTTGTTTTTCATGACCATTAGGAATGACAGTGCTAAAATCTTTTACAGGGAAATAAAAATAAAGGGTGATAGCTCTGTTTTTTTAATACTCTTCTTTTCCCCCCCAATCATTCTTTGATATAAAAATGTATCTTAATCTTTGCTTCAAATGTTGGCTATTTTTAATGATGGAGAAACAGGAATGATTTTTAAAACTAAGAGTCTTATTTTGCAAAAATGAAAACATACTATGAACTTCAGCCAGACAAGTTATACTGAGACCATAGAATTTCATGGATGCATTATCAGGGTTTCAGTGCTAATGTGCACATAAACTTCATCTTTTATATGAGCTTGTGGCTAAGAAATTTAATCACTTTTTATTCAGGTGGAACTTGGGCTGGAGTCTGGGATTTTTTGAGGAAGAGACCATTTCATGCACCCAACCACCAAGCATTTAGAATGAAAGGAACACTGAAAACATGCCAAGAGGAGGTGTGCCACTGCATACTGTATCTTTTATGAAAAAGAATATATCTCAGCCATAAGATGAGATTGTTAGATCTTCAGACATATTAGTTTACCATAGTGTAAATGTCTCAGAATACATACATTTACTAGCTCTAAAAAGTCTAGCTGTTGATCAGCTAGTATAGCCTGTTCTGTAGGTTTTGGTTTAGGTTTAGAATTTCCTTCATCCCCAAAACTCAGGTGAACATTCTCTTAGAGGTGAGTAGAGTAAGTGATGGATTACTCTTGTGATCATCCTTTTAAGATTTTCATCTACAATTGTATTTTTGGACAGCAGAGAAGTAAAGCTGTCAACTTTTAAAATTTGCATTGCTAATAAAGATTCATTTAAGATTCTGTGATGATATAAGCTGACTGATAATCCTCCTCAATAGCAACTGTGGTCAGTTCAAAAACATGCATGCCACCTCTCCTATCCGCCTGTTTATAGTCTGCTTGGTAGGGAGCAGGGATCCCATGACAGGACTGGCTTATCTTGTTGCTAGTGAGACACACTTTATTGGCAATATAAACCTGTAGCTATGAATTATAACATATTTTTCTTTTTTTAATGTTTATTTATTTTTGAGGGAGAGAGAGAACACACGAGCAGGGGAAGGACAGAGAAAGAGGGAGTCACAGAATTTGAAGCAGGCTCCTGGCTCTGAGCTGTCAGCACAGAGCCCGACATGCGGCTCAAACTCACGAAATGTGAGATCATGACCTGAGCTGAAATCGGACACTTAACCAGCTGAGCCACCCAGGCACCCCTATAACATGTTTGTCTAATGAGAAAGTAAGATGTGTGGTCTATCACTATACTGTTAGTGGGTAGATAGCTACTCCAGAACTGGGTAGGTATAGATTATAGGTAGCTTCCTTCTGGCACCTCAGAGTAAGTTTTGCCTGAATTCCATCCTGTAGGATCAATTGCCTTCTAAGAGGTTCTTGGGGACCTACAGAAAAGATGATTTTGTGGTTCTTGCCCACTGGTTCTTCTAATATGCTGGGCAGGTCTGAGTCCCATTGATGGACATAGATTAGACCCAGTTGACATCCCTGTGATGGTTACTCTTAGGTCACTCATTTGGGATCATTGTTTGTGTGTGTGTGTGTTACATATTTTGTGGTAGAAATAATAGTATTTGTAGAGTCTAACCAGTGAGAATATATACAGAAATATTTTTTTAAGACCTAAAATGATTTTAGACAAATACGGTAAGTCCCTACTCTCACCTAACGAATTTCACCACCATCACTTCTACTCGTTTGTTTGTCAACTCTCATTGTTCTGTTTCTTTTCTGTTCCCTTGGAGGAATTGGGATGTTTCTTTCTGATGCCTCCTGTCCCTTCCTTAAGATATCAGATCAGCACTTGTTTTTCCTTGGTTCTGCATTGCCAACTTTTCCATAGTACTGGATTAATACTGTCAACCTATGAACATGCTAATTTACCCATCTTTATAAAACCCTCCCTTGACCTCACATCCCTCTCTAGCTGCCCTTCACTTCTTTCTTCTCCTTTACAACAAAAACTTAAAACAATGTCTACAATCAGTCTCTACTTTTTCTTCTCCCCTTCTCTCCTAAATCTATTCCAATCAGGCTATCAGCCACCCCACTCCACTGTAGCAGCTCTTGTCAACCTCCTGAAGAACTTTCAAGATTTCCATTTCTTTTTTTCTTTTTCTTTTTTTTTTTTTAAAGATTTTTATTTATTTCTAGGAGAGAGAAAGAAAGATAGCGTGAGCAGGGGAGGGTCAGAGAGAGAGGGAGTCACAGACTGAAACAGGCTCCAGGCTCTTAGCTGGCAGTCAGCACAGAGCCCGACGCGGGGCTCGAACCCACTAACCACGAGATCATGACCTAAGGGAAAGTCGGACGCTTAACTGACTAAGCCACCCAGGCGCCCCTCAAGATGCCCATTTCTGTGATCCATTCTTAGTTCTCATCTTATCTGACATGTTGGCAATATTTGATGGAGTGGAATGTCTCTTAACTTCAGAAAAAACTCTTTATACTTGGCTTTGGGTCACCTTTTTTTCGGTTTCCCCTCTATCTTGTTGACCACTCCTGCTCACTCTATCTCCTGACTTCTAAACATTGGAACACCCAGTGCCTAGTACTCTGGCCTCTTCCCTGTCTAACTCTCACGTAGTGATCTCATCCCCTTGCCTAACTTTAATGAATTCCAAATATATATTTCTAGCTTGGACTTCTCCCTAGATCAAAGACTAATGTGTCTAGCCCCAAAGGCATTTTTGTGCTAATTAGAAAAAGCTGCTCTTTTCCTCAAGCACTTGACTGCCATCTTCTGGAAATTTTTCAGAATAAACAAACACTTAACAGATGACTGTGAATGTGAGTGGTATCTCTAACATCTGTGCAACCCTCAACCATTAGCAACAGTTCTGTTTCTCCACAAGGGTGGTGTGTAGTGGGCAACACAAGCCTAATAGATCCCCATCCAAACTCCTAATTCCCAACCCTCATCTCCCCATCCTCTTCCTTTCAGTCTCAAAGTTCTTCCCATTGCTGAGGTCAAACTCCTTGAAAGTCGTTCTTGATTCCTCTCTTTTGCCTATACCCCACCTTTAATTCATAGGCAAT
The DNA here is from genome assembly GCF_003009895.1 of Hyaena hyaena. Classification (NCBI taxonomy): domain Eukaryota; kingdom Metazoa; phylum Chordata; class Mammalia; order Carnivora; family Hyaenidae; genus Hyaena; species Hyaena hyaena. Next base: position 389,545 of record NW_024081708.1, on the reverse strand, counting down.
TCCTATTGTTTTTTTTCCTTCAAAGTACATTAGAATTTAGCCACTTCTCTCCACTCCTAGTGCTGCTTCCCTTGTCCAAGCTCCATCATCTCTCACTTCCATTATCCCAGTAGCCAGCTTCCTATCTTAGTCCTTATTGTCTGTTCTCAACACAGTAGCCACAGTTATTGACTTAAAACCTAGGTTATGGGGCACCTGGCTCAGTCAGTTGAGTGTCCAGCTCTTTGATTTTGATCCCGGGGTTGTAGGATTGAGCCCTGCACTGGGCCCCCTGAGCACACAACCTGCTTGGGATTCCCTCTGCCCCCTCCTCCACTCACACAGTGAACTTTCTCTCTCTAATATAAACTAAAGCCAACCAATCAACCAACAAACCAGCCAACCAACCTAAGTCACATCAGGTCTCTCTACCCTTCAAGTGGTCTGCTATTCAATCAGAGTAAAATTTAAGGTCTCACAAGCTTTACACAATCCAGGTCTGTACCACAGCTCTGACCTCATCTCCTGTCTCTCTCTCTCTCCCATATGTTCTGTGATCCAGGCATGTTGACCTTGCTCTTCTTCCAGTATGCTTCCAACTTCAGGTACTCTGCTGGGATACTCCTATATAAAACATTGCTTGCTCCCTTCTTTTCTTCAGTTTTTGCTCAGATATCACTTTATCATATCAGAGAAACTTTCCTCAACCAAAGCATATAACAAAGCAATCCTCCTGCCCTAGCATTTAATAACTCCTTTACTATTCAATTTTCTCCATAGGACTTATCACCTGGCACACCCACATTGTATACTGTTTCATCTCATTCAAATTTAAACTTCATGAGATTAGGCACTTATTTTTCTTCCTCCTCTGCAATTTCTAAAATAGTGCTTGGTGAATAGTAAGAGCTCAAAATATTAGTTGAATAAATAAATGAATACCAGCATCTCTAAATCTTTCTGTGGGGACCTATCCTTAAAAAGACACAAAGGTTTGAGATTGTACTGCATAATTCTAATATCTCAATTTCAAAATAAAAGCATTTTTAGGAGTCCATGAATGAATTTAAATCTAATTTGAAAATTGCATTGATTTTGCCTCTTTCTGGAAGGGCATTGGTTTCCTACAGAGAAAGTAAGTAGGTGCCCTCTAGTGGCAACAAAAGAAGTCTACATTTGTGTCACTTGAATTATTGATAGTAACATAATTGAAAATGTAGTCCCTGATCCAGAAGCTTATTAATTTTATGAAAGTAATAATTATGATAGCTGTGAATCCTCAAGTATTCATTTTACACAAAATGTATTGAATTTAAAAATTACAGTTCCATTTCTTATAAATTATTTATGACTCATTTTTAATATTAATTTTTGTTTTCTGAGATCTGACATCCTTTGTTCCTCTTTACTTTTCTTATTGTTTTATCCTCTACTTATCTTTAAACTCTTATGTTCACATGATACCAGCCAACCCATTTAGTAGGTAAATAAAATAAAGGCTCAGTCTTCTGGCAATTTATATGCTAATAAAAATGGTACCTATGAGGGCAAACATGAGAGCACATGCCCAATGATGCAGTAATCTCTGCAGGCCAGAATTCTGAGGCCTCTTGAATCTTTATTGTGTATATTTACACCATTGAGGAATGAACTCAATGAACTCAAGCCTTAGCCTGCCATTTTTTCAAAAGTGACACATGGACAAAGGAAAGCAGATTTCATACCATCATTAAGAAACATGTTCCAGGGGCGCTCGGGTGGCTCTGTTGGTTAAACGATTTTGGCTCAGGTCATGATCTCACAGTTCTTGAGTTTGAACCCTACATTGGGCTGTTCTCTGACTGTGTGGATGGAGCCTGAGCTGACAGTGTGAGCGGGGGAGGGGCAGAGAGAGAGAGAGATAGAGAGAGAGAGAGGGAGAGAGAGAATCCCAAGCAGGCTCCACACTCAGTGCAGAGTACCAGGAGGGACTTCATCTCATGACCTTGAGTCAAGAATCCCAAATCAAGAGTCGGGTGCTTAACCAACCAAGGCACCCATGTACCTCCAAATGTAATTATTTTATAAAGTCTAATAGTATCAGCTTCCTTTTTGAGTTGTGCTATCATATAGCTGACACCTCTGGAAGCAGGAATAGAAATCGATAGTACAATAGTTAGTAAGATGTTACTGAAACTTAATTTTCTGTTAATATATAGCTTAGAGTTTTTCCTACTTCCTACAGATACTAACTTTTTTTAGATTGCAGCTAAATATTTCCTGTGATCTAAAACTCTATTTTTCTTGAGAAATTATCTTTTCAGTTACACAAGTTGGTGTGGTATCTTGAATAGTATATTTTAAAGCTAAGATATTCCATATATCATTTATCTTTAAAGAATTAAGTGAATTTTGTTTCTAAACTATCTTGCTTTCCGATGCTACATTTATATAACTTAGCATTCCCTCTTAATAAAGTGGTGATATTGAAAAAGGACATACTAATAATATTGGTAATAAGATTAAGTAGGCTTTGTATGCACCCTCGACTTAATTTCTTTGACAGTCAAATGCTGTTTGCTTTATCATTTGGAGGGCCAACATTCTCTTTAAATTTTTAATAGAATAGATGACTTAAGAGCTGACTTAGTACTTAATTGCTTATCTGAAAATTAGCAAATTTAGCATTCTTAGCATTTGTATTACGTTTAATATTTCTAAAGTGTTAGCTGTGTTTCTTAGTAGCTGCTGTATTCTCTCATTTTAATGGCTATGGAGACAATATTGGATGCTTTGCCTTGTAATTAAAGAAACATTGTTTCCTTATAATTATTGCAAGAGTGCATGGAATTTAAGTTGTGTAAATTTGTCTTTTGTAGAATATGCTGAATTTCTACATTGCAAAGGAAAAAAATTTACAGATTTTGATGAAGTTCGCCATGAGATTGAAGCAGAAACAGATCGAGTGACTGGAATGAATAAAGGCATTTCCTCCATACCCATTAATTTACGAGTCTATTCTCCACATGGTAAGGAAAATAACAAAATTCTAAACTTTTGTCCTCAAAAATCTTTACATTAATTGACATACATTATTTGTGCAGAAGATGGTTTGTTCTCTTAAAAAGTACTGGGTTTCTAGGATAGTATTTGGATACTACCATAAATGGTATGGTCCAAAGAACTTACAGATCTATGGGAAGGCAGAAGAAGATGACTTTTAAAAGGATCAGAATTGAGTAAATCACTTAAAATTTTTCTTTATTTTAAACTCTTAGAATTTCTAAGAGATATGCATGAAAACTTTCAATTTTAAATATTTTCAGTTTTAGCAAGAATCTTAGAGGTACATGGATGGTACTGCGGTTGAATCTTCTCCTATTGGATTTTCTTATAGCCCTGTATATATCTGTTTATTCTCTTCCTGAGGAATCAACTATGATTTTTTTTCAGACTATCAGAAGAAACTTATAAATTAGATAACCAGTTCATGGTATGTTATAGGGAATAGCCTCTATTCTGACTAAATTTTCAGTGGGGTAGATTTTCATCTTGGCGCCACCCTTGTGTGCAGAGAATAACAGCCAGGCTGCAACTGGGGTCACTGACTCAGGGGTAGTTTCCCGCCCTCCTCATGGTATTCCATGAGTCTGGGCACATAGCCTGCAGTAAGCTCATGGTACCACAAATAGCTAGGAGCTTTCCAGAAGGCTTAGTAGCTAACCCTCTCTAGATAATATGTGATGCTTTTGAAGGGGAGGACAAATCTTACCCTAAGAATTTTTATACAATTTGAAGGCAGTGTACAACACTGACAGACAGCATATGCACTTATTGTTCAGTGTTTGAATTATAACACACTAGTTACAGATATGACAGCTCTCTCTTAGATATGCAAATCAGTTTCTCTCAAATTATGTTAAAATAATTATTTGGCATAGTATGATCATGTCATCAAAATAAAGAAAGCTAACAAAGTCATTTTGTATTCTATGCTTTCTATTCTACACATGAGGTGGAGTTAACTTAACACAGTATATAAAGCTGAGCTTGTTTTACTTCCACTAAAGAGATTGATGAATTTTCATTATTGATATTTCTTTTTAGCATTCAGGGTATATGTAAATGTAAGACTCTTTTTTTCCACACAGTGTTAAATCTCACACTTATTGACCTACCTGGAATTACTAAAGTGCCCGTGGGAGATCAGCCACCAGATATTGAATATCAGATCAGAGAAATGATTATGCAGTTCATCACTCGGGAGAACTGTCTGATTTTGGCTGTTACCCCAGCCAACACGGATCTTGCAAACTCAGATGCATTGAAGCTAGCTAAAGAAGTTGATCCTCAAGGTGAGTATGTGGCCTTTAAGATTAAAGAGGATTAGTTTAAAATGTCAACAGTTTGGGTATATTTCGTGGTAATACAAAGTCTCATAACTTAATTTCATTGTTAATTTAATTAGTCATTACTAATATTGTTAGATTTTTTTAACTGAAGATGCTGAAAGAAAAATAGTGGATATAGTCAAAACCTATATAAATACATGTAAGTTTAAGTGAAATCTAAGGAAACATATTTTTAATCCTTATGAACTACTTATTTTAAAAGTGAATAAAATAAACTGCTGCTACAAAATTCAGATAGTCCCCCTAGTTCTTAAAACAATTGCCTGAATATACTCCCAGTGAAAACTCTTTCTGTTTCACGTATGTCTTGTTTCTTTAAAATAAGAAGCCCTTTTAATGCATGTAAAATATTTTTCTTTTATGTTTGAGAGAGAGGGAGAGAGAGAGAGAGAGGGAAGGAGGGGCATCGGGGGAGGGGGACAGAGGACCTAAAGTAGACTCTGCACTGACAGCAGAGAGCCTGATGTGGGGTTGAACTCACAAACCCATGAGATCATGACCCAAGCTGAACTCAGAAGCTCAACTGACTTAGCCACCCAGATGCCCCTAATGCATGTAAAATATTATTTAGCTTATAATTATTTGACATAAATACATATTATAAAAGCAGTGCTTATCTGTTATTGGTATTTTAGAATTCAGAAAAAGCTCTTATTTATGCTGATATTTTCATTTTTTTCTTTCTGGGAGCTGGGTAATAACAGTTTATCTTCAGAGACCTCAAAATGGGTCTATGTGTGTGTATGTCTGTGTGTTTAAAGTCATTACAGAAGGGCACTCAGTGATGTATCTTTTCAATGTGGAGATGCCTGTTCTCCAATTCTAGGAATTATTTTTAATAACTCATTGCCCCTACTTTCCATGTTCTCTTAATTGGTATTAATATTATTAGCATGTTAGAACTCCTGGATTAACTCTTTTCAAAAAAACTCCTTTTTTATTGCATTTCTTTGTCTCTATGCTCTACTTTTTGCAAAAGTTACTCAACTTTATCTTCAGCTCCTCTAATTAATTTTTCATTTCTGATATCATTTAAAAAGTCCCAACAGCATTTTCTCACTTTGTGATTGTTATTTTTATTGTTTGAAATAGCATCATCCTCTTGGCTTTGCAAGTATGCTATTTTCTCTAAAGATTTTAATGAGAATTCTTTTGAAACTTTCCTTGTGTAATCTACAATGTTTCTGAATCCATTTTTTTTTCTGGTCAGTTTTCTTGGTCATTGTATTTGATGTCAGATCTTATTTTTTCAAATGATTGGTGATCTTTTGCTGCTCATTCACTTACAAGACTAGAGCACTAATAAGCTGACAGAAATTCTATTTATATAGGAATGAGATTCATTGACTAATGGGCATTGTCATAGGGTGATTGGGCTGGCCATTTTGTTAGGAGCCTTCCTTAGCTGCTATTCGATGCTACAAGTATTTCCACCTGAGCTGGTCTATTATAAGCCTGATGTCCAGTGGTCTCAGACTGAAGAGGAAGAGTAGAGTTGTCAGGGGGACCTGGGGTGGTTCTCACTGTTTAGCATGTAGACTTTTAATGAATCCCTCTGTTTTTATAATGGCATTCCTAAAGGTCTTTTTTTTAATGTCTTAAAAAAATTTTACATTTATTTCTGAGAGAGAGACAGACAGACAGTGTGAGCAGGGGAGGGTCAGAGAGAGAGGAAGATACAGAATCTGAAGCAGGCTCCAGGCTCTGAGCTGGCTGTCAGCACAGAGCCTGACGTGGGGCTTGAATCCACAAACCATGAGATCATGACCTGAGCTGAAGTGGAATGCTTAACGACTGAGCCACCCAGACGCCCCTAAAGGTCTTCTTGAGTCCAGAGTCCCTATATCCTCTTCTGAAAGTAAATTTTCAGTATTCTGCTGAGGTCAAGGAGGAGTAAACTATGTGGTTACGCAAGATAGAGAAAAGGGTCTGGAGGTCTAACAACATCATATAGACATTTTCAGCCAATTCTTCCATTTTCAGCTCCTCTCACACCTTGGTCTTTGTGTGTTTAGTTCTTACACTTTCCCAGAGTTCTTCATTAGTGGTTGTTGTACTTCTTTGTGGCTTCCTCCAATATCCCTGACATTGGTGCTTGAAACAAAGGAGGTGGAGGTTACAGATAGCCAGATGAGGACCGTCACCAGGGCTCTCTTTCCAGTGTCAGTGATGTGGACAAGCCAGATTAGGGATTGGGGCTGGAGTCTAGTTACAAAAATGATACTATAACACCCCTGTCTCAGCAACCTTCTTTGTCCTATGAAAGAAAAAGCCATCAATATCTGATGGGAACAGAGGTACACTTTTATTAGTGCAGCACGATCTAGCAAGTGCAGCATGATCACATTCCTAAAAAGTCCACACTAAATTGAGATGATACTTCATGGAGGAGTACAAATGATATCCCCTAATCTCTGATTCTACTTTCATTAGTCTTTAGTTTTGTCTCCTTGGAGGTAGTTCTTTTCTCAGATAGATTCTCCTCACAGGGGGCAAGATGGTTGCAGTTGCCTCTGCCTTATGTCCTCACAACTTCAAATATAGTAAAACAGCTAACAGAGGGTCTTTTAGTTTTATATATTCTGAATTTTATAAGAAATATAAACTAAAATAAAATTGGCCAATGAATATTTCTAGAAAATGTCCTCATTTCTTGAGACTGATTTAACATATTCATGTTATATTTAATTCTTTTTGTGTGGAAGGGATTATTTTTAATGTTTATTTATTTTGATACAGCATGCATGCGAGCAGGGGAAGGGGCAGAGAGAAAGAGAGAATCCCATGCAGGCTCTGTGCTGACAGCTGCCCTCAATACAGGGCTCAGTCTCATGAACCTGACCCAAAACCAAGAGTTGGATGTTTAACGGACTGAGCCACCCAGGCCCCCCTGTATGGAAGGGATTATTAATGGCAGTGACTATATCTCACTCCTCAGGTTCCTCAAAACAAGATTCATTTATAATCCAAAGCAATAACTCTCATGTGATGGCATAACATCAGGTGGGAGTAATTAATGTTGGTGGAGGGAATCATCAGTTTACCAGAAAGAAATCAGTCTTTATAATCTCACTGATAGTATTAACAGCATGTTGTTACAGCATAAGTGAAATACAACATTAAGTTTCAGTCATGGATTGGTAATAGTATGCTACAAATCTGTATCCAGAAAGTTAAATTTGAATTTTTTTTTCTAATATAACCCTGGCTTATTTTATAAGCCTATTACTATTAGGTAGTACTTAGAAATTGCCATCTAAATGTTCATGAACTTATCAAAATGAGCCTCATTTCTTGTGGTTCAGTAGAAGTCCTGCTTTGTCAAAGATAGGCCTTCATATTCTAGTTTGAATATAGATAGTTTTTCATATTCTATATGTGGTAGTTCTGAGGACAGATTTTTGTAAGTTTGGCAGATAATTGGCAGGTAATTTTTCAAGTAATTAATAATTTTGCAGGAAAGAGAAAACATTCAGTGCCACTGTATGCCATTTAGTTGTCTGACTGATTCCTTCATGGTGATTGCTAAGAAGGACAAATTAATCTGTTGCCTGAAGACTCTTAATAAGTATGATTCTTGGGTTAATTACTAAAAGTTCCTTGCTAGTCTCAAGGAACTTAATAATTTGCTTTCACATCCCTATTTAAATTCCATAACACAGGGGCGCCTGGGTGGCTCAGTTGGTTAAGCGTCTGACTTCAGCTCAGGTCATGATGTTGTGGTTCGCAGGTTCCAGCCCCGCATCGGGTTCTGTGCTGGCAGCTCAGAGCCTGGAGCCTGTTTCAGATTCTGTGTCTCCCTCTCTGCTCATGTTCTGTCTCTCTTTGTCTCAAAAATAAATAAACTATAAAAAAATTTTTTAAATTCCATAACACTGTTATGCTTGAGAACCCTGAGAACTATCTGTAGTTTGCATGGTGATCATGTCTCCCACAGAGATCTATTTTGGTGTGTTGCTATCCTGTGGCTTTGACTAGTCCTGAACATCACTGAAACTCTAACGGGAGAGGGTGAATTCTTTCCCAAACCAGTAGAGTTCACATTGTATGTTTTCATTAGTGGTAGAAGAATTAATAGAGAAAGAAGAAGCTGGAAAGGCCTTAGAATATGGTGGAAAGGAATATGTTGTATTAGGATTGACAAATAGAGACTTCCATTTACTTTCTGTGTCTTTCTAGTCATTCTTTGAGTATTTTTAAAATATCTGATTCAGAGGTCTAGTTTTCCTTGTAATTACAGCTTTGGTAAAAAAGCAGTGACATCAACTTTGGTTATTTAGGTATGTGTTGCTTAATTTGCACATGTTGGTAAAATTCCCAAATTTACTTCTGTTATTGATTTATAATTTCATTTCATTTTGCTTGGAGAACTTCCTTTGTAACATTTCAATCCTTTAAAATTTGAGACTTGTTTTATGGCTTAACATGTGACCTTTCTTGGAGAATGTTCCACGTGCATTTGAGAAGAATGTGTATTATGCTGTTGTTGGTTATAGAGTTCTATAGATACTTGTTAGGTCCATTTGGTTTATTGTGCTACTCAAATACTGGTCTTCTGTCTGGCTGTTCTGGTATTGAAATTGAGATATTTAAGTTTACCACTATTATTGATGAATTATCTATTTCTCCCTTCAATTGTGTCAGTTTTGCTTTATGTATTTTGGGACTCTGTTGTTAGAAGCATTTATACTTGTTATGTCTTCTTGATGGATTGGCCTTTGATTATTACAAAATGTCCTTTTTTTGTGTCCAGTAACAATTCTTGTCTCAAAATTCATTTTGTTTGATATAAGTATAACCATTCCAACTCTCTTTTCGTTACTGTTTTCCAGGTTTATCTTTTTCCGTCATCTACTTTCAACCTATATGTGTCTTTGAACATGAAATTTGTCTCATGTAGACAGTGTGTGGTTGGATCATTCTTTAAAACCCATTCTCCAATATCTGCCTTTTGACCAGAGTATTAAATCCATTTCCATGTTATTTAATTACTGACAAGGCAGAATTTATATCTGTCATTTGCTGTTTATTTTCTGTATGTATTATGTCTTTTGTCTATTTCTTTATTAGGAGTAGAGAAATGATTTTTTGTTAAAAACATATTTTTTGCTGTACGATTTTAATTCCCTTGTCATTTATTTTAATATTTTAAAAATTATTTTCTTACTGGTTGCCATGGAATTATAATTAACATTTTCATTTCTAAGAATATAGTTTATACCAGTACAACTTAATTTCAACAGTCCACAAAAATTACCTCCTATATAGCCCCATGCCCTCCCTTTGCTATGTGCTTTTATTGTTATACAAATTTCATCTTTATACATCACATACCTATCAACATCACAACTATAGCAACAAATATAACTATTTCTTTATGCAGTTGTCTTTTAAATCAGAAAGGAGAAAAAAGAGTTATAAACCACTAATAATGCATTTATATTTTCTTTTAATTACATACCTACTTTTACCAGTGTTCTTCATTTATTTGTATGGATTTGAGTTACTGTCTATTGCCCTTTCTTTTCAGCCTGACTCTAGTTAGTATTTCTTGTAGGGCAGGCCTGCTAGTGTGGAATTCTCAGTTTTTATTTATCCGGGAATGTCTTAATTGCTCCTTAATTTTTGAAGGAAAATTCTTAGTGATAGTCTTCCTCTTCCCCCACCATTATTTGAGTATGTCATCTCATTACCTTGAGACCTCTGTGGTTTTCTGATGAAAAATCAATTGTAAATCTCATTGAAGACCCCCTTGAATATGATGGATATTTTCTCTCTTGCTGCTTTCAAGATTTTCTCTTGGTCTTTGAGAGTTTGATTATGATATGTGTAGGTGTGGATCTCCTTGACTTTATCCTTTTTGGAATTTGTTGGGGTTTGGGGATGTTTAGATTAATGTTTTTCATCAAATTTGGGACATTCTCAGGTGTTATTTTCTCAAGTATTCTTTTTTTCTTCTCATCTCTGGCTATCATGAAGTGTATTTGAGTAGGCTTTATGTGTTTTACAGGTCTCTGAGGCTGTGTTCATTTATTTTCTTTATAGCTTTTTTGTTTTTCTTTTCCGTTTCTCGGGTGGGAGGAACCACCCCAATTGACGTATCTTCAAATTGGCTGATTCTTCTGCCTACTCAGATCTTCTGTTGAATCTGTCTAGGAAATTTTTTATTTTTATTATTTTAATTTTCACCTACAGAATTTCTATTTAGTTTTTTTTTTTAAAACTAATTCCATCTCTTTATTCTATATTTGGTATAATATTATGCTTGTACTTTAAAAAATTATGTAGATTTGGCATTTTTAAGTTCTTTGAACATAATTAAAATAGCTGATTTAAAGTCCTTGGCTAGTAAGTTCAATGTCTGGGCTTCTTCAGAGATACTTTCTATTGAATGGTTATTTCCTGTGTATGGACCATACTTTATTTGCGTATCTTGTAGCTTTTCCATTGAAAATAGGACATTTTAAGTAATATAATGTGGCAACACTTAAAAATCAGATTCCTCTCCTCTTCCAATGTTTGTTTGTGTTGCTGTTGATATTTGTTTGCTTAGTAATTTCCCTGAAATAAATCTATAAAGTCTGTATTCTTTATTGTGTATGGGCATTAGAGCCTTTGCTCAATTTTCTTATTAGTCAGCTAATAACTGGACAGAGATTTTCTTAAGTTTACAAGGCAAATACGTCTCCCAGCATTTGGTGAAGGTCTTGATGTGAGTTTTGGAATATGCCTTCAATAGCAGGCTGCTTACAATTCTGCCTTAACTTTCACTTCCTGCTTGTGTAGAGGCTTAAGGTTAGCCAGAGGTGAGAGTCTGGGGTCTTTTCACATCTTTCCTGAGAATGTGCACATCCCCAGGCATGCAGGTAGACTTTTAGATTCTAAATTGTACATATATACAAACCTCAGTGATCCTTATCGCCATCTCATTCCCTAGCTTTTCCTTGTAAGTTTTTGGTCAGCTTCTTCTGCCCCAATTCTTATTGCTGCTTGAAGTAGCTGTGATGTTAAATAATTGCCACTGTTTTTGACATGTTTCCTGGGTAAAAGGCTATTATGCTCAGTATACTCTGAGTCAGATCAAATTCAGAAAAGCTCTATAAATAGGTGTTTTCAGAGAATTGCTAGAGAGGGTAAATAATTACAGTTCTCTGAAAATGATATTTTTGGTGTATTCTAACCTTATTCTGTCCCCTCCATTGGCTGTTGGCTGCTAGTTTTCACTGTGATTTGGGGGATTTTCATTTTCAAGACTACTGTAGAGCTAAGGAGAGGGGAATGGGAATTGGAAAAGTTCAAACACCACAAATTCTTGCTGATCTCACTGAGATTCAGCCATTTTTGTTGAATAAATGCTCCTCAGTTTGTTACAAACTTTTGGTTAATTTGAGAGTTCTGAAAAAGTTGATATTGACAATTTTTGCCAGTGTTCTTATTGCTTTATGGAGGAATAGCCTTCTCAGAGGTCCTTATACTATTCCATTTTTCTTCATTCTGATCTTTTGTAACTTTAATAATTGGGAAATTGTCATATAAAAGACATTTGCATTGGGATGCTGAGATTAATCTGGTTGTGACATCTGTTACCCTGTTGGTCTTTAGGATTGATTTCACTGCCTATGCAAGTAGCCTGTTTCCACCACTTCAGCTTTCCTGAAGTTTTGCCCTTAGCTAATGATGATGACCTATTTAGATAATAGAGGGCCATTCTTTATTCAAGGTATCTGAAATATAATCTTATCCACCGAGGTACATAATTATATAGTTTTCTGAGAGATGATCTATTTTAGGAAGTCATGACTTTGTACTAAATTAAGCCTCTTTGACATAGATAGGCCATTTTTAACTGGGCAGGATTTGGGTATATTTGAATATATACTTGAGAAGTTTATGTTTGTTCAATGATATTAAAAATAAAACCTTTTATGAAACTAATATTACTATAATGCTGGGATATATTTATATATGTCTTATATTAAAACAAATGTAACGGTGAGTTATTCTCCCTGTATAGTAGAATGTAACACATTTGTGGCTAGAGAAAGCTCAAGCTTATCTATTGTATCATTTGTGAAAAGTATTTTTACTGAATAAATGAGGATTTTTAGTAAAACTTTAAGGGGATTGGCTATACTATTTACAAGGTCAAATTCCTTGTCATTAGAATTATATAATGTTTTACATACATTTTTCCCTGTATCATTGTCTTAACATTTTAAAGTGCTCTTACATATTCTTAGTTTCACCAGAATACTATGAGATTGGTTTGTTGAGAGGCTCTATTTTGGGATGAAAAGTTTATGCAGATGTTGGTGATTTACATTGTTGAATAACATGGCTGTGACCACATAGTGCACTTGTGGTAGCCCCTCCCTCCTCATCTACTACTCTTTCCACCTCATTAGACCGCTTCTCAATTGTTTTATTCATTGGTGTACATAAAAGAACAGAGAGCTTGGAAGCAGACCTGTCACTTCCCAGCTGTATGTCCTTGAGCAAGTCATTTAACTTCTTTGAGCCTTATTACCTCATCCAGAAAATAAAATGAAGTTATCATAAACCTTACCTCAAAAAGTTGCTATAATAAGATAAATTTATCTGGAAAGATAACTCTAAACTACTAACCGAATGCTAGAAATTATTTTCCTCTTGTAAAGATTCAAAGGACACTACTTTGTTATTTTATTGTACATAATTTATAGGGAATGAAAAACCTAGAAAACAATCAGTAGGCTTCTGAAACCCAAACTTCTGCCTGTACTAATATGAATTAATGAAACTTCATAACACATAGAATTATAATAGAATTATTTTGAGTATTTTAATAATGTAACATAAAAATAAAAATATTTTCACATTCATTTGCAAATTATTAGATTAACTGCAGGTGAAAGAAGATTTTAGCTGGGTCAGGTTGGAGCTGGGGTAGGGTGGAAGGAGGGGTCTTTACTTTGGCTTGATGGGTTTAATGCACTGTGCCAGCTACCACTCATAGATTTAGAGTGAGAGGGCAGACTAGGATTCTGAGGGCAACCTCACGATGGAGACTACATTGATTCTTCTAACAAACACTCCTGTAACTATTAAGAATTTCTACTCAGATACATTAAAAATTCAGTCACTGCCTTTGTTAGTTAGTTTACTAATTTCTTGCTCAGCAGACATTTATAGTTAATCTTTTGAGTTAGGTAAAGTGCTCATGGTCAGTAGTGTAAATTCTATATGCTAGACCACGTGGTAGGAAACTAGACTACATAGATGCTCACTATGTATTATTTTTTTAATGTTTATTTATTTTGAGAGAGAGAGAGAGCATGCACAAGCAGATAAGGAGCAGAGAGAGGGAAAGAGAGAAACCCAATCAGGCTCCATGCTGTCAGTGCAGATCCCAATGTGGGGCTCAAACTCATGAGTTGTGAGATCTTGACCTCAGCCAAAATCATGTCAGGCACTTAACCAACTGAGCCACTCAGTCATATTTCTGATACATATATCAGCCTCTCAGTATATATTTCTGATAATTTTTGTACTCTCCACCATTAAAAAAATAAGCTATTTGCTTGCATGGCATTTTTCCTTATGTGGAAGCACATAGATATTCCCAGAGAAAGGTATTCCAGAAGATCTGCTTTATGAACTAAACATTTTCATATTTTAGGGGGTCTAATTTGGTTCACAGAATCTCTCAGTTCAAGTGAAATGAGTTGTGTAGTAACACTGTGCCATATGTTTTAAACACAAGTATCCTGTCAAGCAGGTGACATTATTCAGTTTTATAGAGGAGGAACTGAGCTTAGAAAACTTGCTCATGGTCAAACAGTTGGTAAGCAGCAGAAACATGCTATAAGCCCACAAATCTCTGATACCATCTGGTCTGGGTTGCCATTGTATCATCTATCTTTCTCACACCAACTGTTATAAACACTTTTTCAAGGATAATAATGAATATATATTAGAATTTTATAAAACTGAAGTGAAACCTGTTTAATGAAGTATTATGGTACTAAACACAGTAAAACATTGCTAAAGTTACATTGAATTATGTTTTGCCTTACAGTTCTTCTTTTGTAAGGCAGAAAGTTATTGGAACATCTCTGCATCAATATGTGTAAGAAATAGACCCCTTGGCAAACTTAAAAACTGAATTCCTAGAGCAAATATTATAACTACTGGGGAAATAATTGTTTTGGAAGAGTTCATGTTTATTCTCATATGAATGCTTTTTCATTATTTCCCAGAGCACTTAGCATTATCTGCAACTGGTTTCATGTGATTTTCATATCAGTTTTTAATGTGGTTACATTGCTTTAATTTTAAGAGATCATTTTAGTTGCTTGTTCATTTATTCATCACATAGTTAATGAGCAACTAGACCAGGCACCATTCTGAGCATCATGAGTAAATTGGTGAGCAAAATAAAAATTTTAGGCTTATGTGGCTTATATGCTAATAGAGGGAAGAGATGACAGATAAACAGTTGGGTTTTTTTAAAATTTTTTTTTAAATTTTTAAATGTGTTTATTTATTTATTTTATTTATTTATTTTTACAAATAGTTTATTGTCAAATTAGTTTCCACATAACACCCAGTGCTCATCCCCACAAGTGCCCTCCTCCATGCCCATCCCCCCTCCCCCCCACATCCATCAGTCCTCAGTTTTTGTCAGCATTCAAGGGTCTCTCATGGTTTGCCTCTCTCCCTTTCCCCCATCATTTCCGCCCTTCTTCTCCCCCTTGTTTCTCCGTCAAGTTCCTCCTAATCCTCCTATACGTGCAAACATATGATATTTGTCCTTCTCTGCCTGACTTATTTCACTCAGCATAACACCCTCAAGGTCCATCCATGTTACTACACATGGCCAGATTTCATTGTTTCTCATTGCCATGTAGTATTCCATGGTATAGATAAACCACATCTTCTTGATCCATTCGTCCTTTGATGGACACTTAGGCTCTTTCCATGTTTTAGCTATTGTGGAGAGTGCTGCTATGAACATTGGGGTACATGTGCTCCTATGCATCAGCATTTCTGTATCCCTTGGGTAAATTCCTAGCAGTGCTATTGCTGGGTCATAGGGGAGTTCTATTGTTAGTTTCCTGAGGAACCTCCACACTGTTTTCCAGAGGGGCTGTACCAGTTTACATTCCCACCAACAGTGTAGGAGGGTGCCCGAGATAAACAATTGTTTTAATATCAGGTTAATATAATGCCAGACAATGATAAGTACTATGAAGAAAACTAAATCAGAATAAGGGAAGAGAGAGGGATTGGGAATGCTATTTTAGACAATGGAAGAAGCACTTGAGCAGAGAACTGCTAAGTGAGGGAACAAGCCTGGTGACTATCTGGAGGTGGAGCATTCCAGGTAAAGACAAGAGTAAGCACAAAGAACTGGAGTGGAACTGGTTTCATGTGTTAAGGAGCAGCAAGGAGGCCACTGAGGATGGAGCTCAGTGAGAAGAAGAGAATAGCAGGTTCTAGATTCAGAGACATAGTAGGCAGGACCCAGGTCATGTGGGCCCTTTTATGACGTCATGAAAACTATGTATTTGTTCCAAATATGATGAGCAGCCATTGGTTGGTTTTGAATATAGAGTGACAAGATTTGATTTATATTTTCATAGGTCAGTCTGGCCACTATGAGAACAAATGACTAAAAGGAGGACATGAATAGAAACAAAGAGATCAGGTAGATTATTCCTATAAAGAGATCTTGTGAGGAGATAGAGGATGTGGCTTGGAATAGAGAGTAATGGTACAGAGGGAAGGAGCTGTCAGAGTCAAGATATTTTTTGAAAGTAGATCTGAGAGAGCTGATGGCTCAGAGCCTGAAGCCTGCTTCAGATTCTGCATCTCCCCCCCCCCGCCCCTTCCTTGCTTGTACTTTCTGTCTCTCTCAAAAATAAGTAAACATTTGAAAAAAAAAAAAAGAAAGAAAGTAGAGCTGAGAGTGTACTAATGGTTTGCTGTAAAAATCAAAACAAAAAACCCTTTGAAGACTGACTTCAAAGGTTTTAACCGAAGGAACACGTTAAATGGTAACACCATTTGCTAAGATTGGGAATGTTAAGAGAGGAAAATGTTTGGGGAACTCAAGAGTTCTATTATGAACACATAAAATTTGAGATATTTATTAAACAGGTAAGTAGTGATGTTAGAGACAAATTCAAGGGCGAGTTTCATGCTGGATTTAAGAATGTGGTAAGCATCAGCCTAGGGGTGGTGTAGTGAATTGAACTATCTCCCCCAAAAAACACATCTAAGGCTTAACCTCCCATAACTGTGAATGTGTCCTTATTTGGAAATAGGATCTTTGCAGATGTAATTAAGAGTCTTGGGATGAGATCATCCTAGATTGAGGGTGGACCCCTAAATTTTCTCAGGGAGTGGAGATATAATATAGGATACCTGTGGGTGCCATAGATAGGAGAGAATTAGATTGTCTCTCTATTTTGACAGTAGTGAGGTATAGAATATGGATACAGATGAGGTTAGTTGATTAGATTGATTGGTAGGGAGAGCACTTTTTCATGTTGAGTTTTTTTTTTTATGATGGTATAATACCCATCTATCCTGGTAGGTTTAATAGTCATGTAATAAAGACACCATGTTTACACTACTGTCCAACATCTGCATATTTTTATAGACATTGCTATACCCTAGCTGAACCATTCATCATAGAGACACTCACATTTTCTGTATAGAAAGCAGAGGTGTCAGTCCCAACAGTGGTATTGATTTATTGCTTGAGCATGAGTTCATTACCCATGGAGGCCCTCATTGTGCCTTTTATTTTCTGGGCACAGCAATATTTTAGCATCACCCATCAAACTTGTTGTCTACAATAGAGGACTGTTCAAAGGCCTCACTAGGGAGGCAAATGTGTCAAGAAATTCCCTTCATGGTGATTTATTTCACAGCAAATGAATTTCATTTCATGACCAGAGGTGTTCTATAGTATAAAAAATACTCTATGAGGACTGTAAGACCTCTGATTGGGAAGAGAGTACCATTTTCTTTTGAGATGAAATTTGTGAATTGGGTCAGAGTTTCCATGAAGCTGGAGGCAGACTTTATTTTTTTTTCTGGAGTTGTGTTTAACCTACATCTTTAAGCTTCTGCCATTCAACAAGTCTCCCTCTTCAACCTGGAAAAAGTTAAAGTCCATGGGTTATGTAAGTTGATATTTATTGACCTTTAGCAACACTTAGCAGACATTTACTTTTCTGTCTGGTCATGGAGGTGCTGTTAAGTTGAACAGAAGCTTCAAGCTTCCAGGCATTAAACCAGTATTCAGAATATGGTGAATGTGTTTATAAAATGCAAATATAAGAGCAATCCATGGGGAAAAAACCTATTTTTCAGGCAGTGTATCTTTCTCTGTAGGTATTCTTTCCCCCGAGTTGGATTCTCATTTTACCTTGAAATTCTTAGCATAAATATTTGACCATTTTAAAAATTAATAGATCTCAAATAATTGCATCAAGAGTTCAAATCCTACCTGATACTAATTGAATCAATTAATATGTGTGAAGATATCATTATTTAAGAAGAAATAACTCAGTGTGTATTTCATAGAAGCCATGTTTTAACTTCTTAAGGAATATATTTTTGAGCTTATTTCTAACATGAATGCAAATCCTAAAATCAATTAATTTTTTTTTCAAATGGACAAAGAGATAAGAGCAGAGGCTAAAACAAAAGCATCTGTGGTCTTTGAAAAAGTTGATTTATATCAGTTCTCTTCAATGAATATATCTTTTAAATTGAGCATCACTATGTTCTAGGTTTGAACAATGTCTAAATTAGACAATCTACTCTAAACAGAGCATAGCCCTTAGGTACACATGATCTTGCAGTCCTGTGTGATCAAAACTTTGATAGGAGGCTTATGGAGTATATCATCATAGTATTATACTCTGAAGTCTGAGAATTACAGGTGCACATTTCAAATACATGTTACTATCTTGCGTTGTATATACTTGAAATTTAGAAGTTACATGCATATGCAATTTAAGTAAGTTTGCCAATTATATTAGAAATCAGCCCCTTTGCAGAGAGAGTAGTGCATCTGTAGATTGGTTAAATGGGCTTGCCAAAGTGTACAGAACTTCTATTTCAGCTTTAAAAAGTTTGGTGAGTCTTAGAATTATATATAAGATTTATCTACATTTATATATATCATACATAATTCTTTATATTTATATATAGATATAAAAAGTATGTTGACTCTTAGAATCAGAAACATGACTACAAAAATATTTATCTTATAGTCTTCAAAAAAGCATTTTTAATAAAAGTGTATGTTTTTTACATAGTATTTTTATTAGGAATAATAAAATGGCCTGGATTATAAAACTTACCATCAAAACAAGTAGGTTTAGAACTTGAAAATGCATATGTATATGTAACATTTGAATTCTTTTTAAAAAATAGGAATAAAAGAGAAAAATTAGAGGACATTTTGATAAAAGCAAATACACTGTTAAAGTGTTATTATTGTCATCACGATTTTATCAATGTAACAAGCCATGGAGATATGGATTCCTAAAAATGACACGTTCATCCCTTTTGCCACTGGGGGTCACTGTAAAGACATTGCTTGAAGAAATCTAAAATTTCCCAGGGTTGCTCTTTGTGAAATTTGAATGATATTTGAATGTGGAGAAAAACATTATTTATGGGAATGACTAAAATATAAGTAAGAAATCAATAAAACAACCTAACTTAATACCTAAAGGAGCTAAGAAAAGAAGAACAAAGCCCCGAACCAGTAAAAGGAATGAAATAATAAAAATTAGAGCAGGAAAAAAAATGAAAAAGAGACTAGAAAAACATAGAAAATATCAGTGAAATCAGGTACTTGGAAAAGATTAATAAAATTGATAAACCTTTAGCCAGATTCATCAAGAAAAAAGAGATAGGTCTCAAAAATAAAATAAGAAATGAAGGAGAAGAAATAATAACCAATACCACAGAAATAAAAAGGATTATAAGAAGAGGCTATTATGAAAAATTATATGCCAACAAACTGGACAACCTACAAAAAATGGAAAAATTCCCAGAAATATATAACCTTCCCAAAACTGAATCAGGAAGAAATAGAAAATTTGAACAAACTCATTGTTAGCAATGAAATTGAATTATTAATTTAAAAAATTCCAAACAAACAAAACTTCAAGACCAGATGGCTTCACAGGTGAATTCTACCACATGTTTAAAGAAGAGTTAATACCTGTCTTCTCAGAGTGCTCCAAAAAATAAAAAAGGAAGGTATGTTTCCAAGTTAATTCTATGAGGCCAACATTACTTTGATAATAAAACCAGATAAATACACCAAAAACAAAGAAAACTACAGGCCTATATCTCTGAACATAGATGCAAAAATCCCCAACAAAATATTAGCAAACCAAAATCAATAATACATTAAAAAAATCATTCACCATGATCAGGTGGGGTTTATTTCAGGGACATAAAGGTGATTCAATACTCACACATCAATCAGTGTTATACATCACATTAAGAAGAGAAAGGATAAAAACCATGTGATTACCTCACTAGATGCAGAAAAAGCATTTGATAAGGTACAGCATTCACTCATGATGAAAACTCTCAACAAAATAGGTTTAGAGGGAATATACCTCAACATAATAAAGGCCGTTTATGAAAAGCATACCACTAATATCATAGTCAATGGTGAAAAAACCAAGAGCTTCTCCTCTAAAAACAGAAACAAGACCAGGATGTTCGCTTTCACCACTTTTATTCAATATGGTATTGGAAGTCGTAGCCACAACAATCCGGCAAGAAAAAGAAATAAATGGCATCTAAATCGGTAAGAAAGAAGTAAAAGTGTTACTATTTGCAGATGATGTACTATATATAGAAAACCCTAAAGAATACACACACACACACACACACACACACACACACACACACACAGAGACAACCCCTACTAGAACTGATACATGAATTCAGTAAAGTTGCAGGATACAGAACTAATATACAGAAACCTGTTGCATTTCTATACACTAATAATGAAGTAGTAATTAAGAAAGTTCCATTTACAATTGCATCAAAAAGAATAAAATACCTAGGAATAAACTTAACCAAGAAGGTGAAAGACCTGTACTCTGATAACTATAAAATACTGATGAAAGAAATTGAGGATGACACAAACAAATGGAAAGATATTCCATGCTCATGGATTGGAAGAACCAATATTGTTAAAATGTCCATACTACCCAAAGCAATCTACAGATTTCATGCAATCCCTATCAAAATACCAATAGCATTTTTCATAGAACTAGAACAAATATTGCTAACATTTGTATGAAATCACAAAAGACCCTTGAAGAGTCAGAGTAATCTTGAGAAAGAAAAACAAAACTGGAGGTATCACAACCCTAGATTTCAAGATATACTACAAAACCGTAGTAATCAAAACAGTATGGTACAGGCACAAAAGCATAGATCAATGAAACAGAATAGAAAGTCCAGAAATAAATCCATGCTTTTATGGTCAATTAATTTAGAACAAAGGAGGCAAGAATATACAATTGGAAAAAATAGTCTCTTCAACAAATACTGTTGGGAAAACTAGACAGCTACATACAAAAAATAAAACTGGACCAGTTTCTCATATCATACAAAATAAACTCAATGGATTACCTCCTACAAAAATAAACTCAAAATGGTTTACAGCTCTAAAGATGAAACTTAAAACATTAGAATTCTTAGAAGAAAATACTACAGGAAGTAATTTCTTTGACATTGACCATAGAAACATTTTTGGCAAGGAAAACAAAAGCAAAACTTAAACTATTGGAACTATACCAAAATAAAAATCTTCTGCACAGCAAAAGAAAACATCAACAAGATGAAAAGATAACATACTGAGTGGAAGAAGTTATTTGCATATGTTACAGTTGTTAATATCCAAGATGTATTAAGATCTTACACAACTCAATGCCAAAAACCAAATAATCCAACTAAGAATGGGCAGAAGTTAGGAACAGACACTTTTCCAAAGAAGACATACAGATGGCCAACAGACACATGCTCAGCATCACTAATTATCAGAGAAATGCAAATCAAAACCACAATGAGATACCACCTCACACCTGCAAGAATGACTAAAATCAAAAAGACAAGAAATAACAAGTGTTGACAAGGATATGGAGAAAAATGAACCATCATGCACTGTTCGGTAGTCAAATTGGTATAGGGACAGGGGAAAATGTTATTCGGTTTCCTCAAAATATTAAAAATAAAATCACCATGTGATCCAGTAATTCTACTACTGAGTATATTTACCCAAGGAAAACAAAACCATTAATTTTAAAAAAAATATATGCACTTTCATGTTATTGAAGTATTGTGTACAATAGTCAAGATATGCAAGCAACCCAAGTGTCCACTAATGGATAGTGAAAATGTAGTGTATATACACAATTAAATTTACTCAACCATAAAATTGAATGAAATCTTGCCAAGTGCAACAACATGAATGGAACCAAGGAGCATAATGCTAAGTGAAATTAATCAGACAGAGAAAGACAAGTATATGATTTCACTCACTTGAAGAATTTAAGAATTAAATGAGCAAAGAAAAAAAGAGACAAACAATAAAACAGACTTTTATTTATTTTAATGTTTATTAATTTTTGAGAGAGAGAGAAAATATGAGTGGGAGATGGGGAGAGACAGAGACAGAATCCAAAGCAGTCTCCAGGCTCTGAGCTGTCAGCACAGAGCCCAATGTGAACTGACAAAATAAGAGATCATAACCTGAGCAGAAGTTGAATGCTTAACTGACTGAGACACCCAGGCACCCCAATAAAACAGACCTTTAAATACAGAGAGTAAACTGGTGGTTACCAGAGGGAAGGTAGTTGGGGAGAAGGGATGAATGAAATAGATAAAGGGGATTGAGAGATACAAACTTCCAGTTACAACATAAATAGGTCACAAAGATGAAAAGTACAGCATAGAGAATATAGTCAATAAGATAATAATAATGTTGTTTAGTGACAGATGATCACTAAACATATAGTTTAGTGACTATACTTATCTGTGGTAAGCATTAGGTAATGTACAGAATTGTTGAATCATGCTATTATACACCTGAAGCTAATATACCACTGCAAGTTAATTACACTTCAATAAAAAAAGTAAAAAGAAATAAAGCAAAAAAGTAGTAAAACATATTTTTCCCTTGATTGTAATTGCATACTGGTGATATGAATCTTTTTTTTCTCAACAATTCTCTTTGTATTAATACATGGATGAATGTTGCATTGCTAGTCATGTCTTCCTTGTTCCAAAATTCAAAGACAATTAAAACACAATCAATAGTAACCTGTGCAATTAAATCTGACTCCTGAATTCTGATAGGATCATGAGCATGTAACATTCCCATTAGCATAATAGCTTTATAAAAAGTTGCTACAGAGACATATTCTATAAGCCATTCTCTGAATGTTATCTTAATCAGATCTATATAGTTATTTTGTGGGCAGTATAAATCAAATATGGCCATTAAATAAAAACAAAACTCTTCTAAATTTTTATAAGGACTTCATTTTCCCTGTCTTTCCCTTTCCTTCCTCACCCCACCCCCAGCCCAGCCTACCTCCTATCCTCTCTCTTCCTTCCTTTTTTTCTTCTCTTTGTTCTTTCTCTCCAACGTTTCTTGAATGCTTGATATGATCCATGACTAGAAGAACTATTTCTTCCACAGAGACAAGAGTGAAATAAGAAAGTACATGCATATAAAGGTTAATTTATAGATATCAGGAGAGGCATTTGAAGAATTTATTGCCTGTTAACACAGATTTTTCTAAGTCAGAACAAGTCTATTGGCTGAGAAAGAACTGGGAGTGGGGTGAGGAAGGAGGATAGGAGAGGCCGGGGTTGCGTAAGATGTTTGCAAGGAGAGGTATTCTGAACAGCCACTGTGGAGAAAGGAAAAGGAGAAAGTGGCCCAACAGCAAAGAACTCCACTGAGGTCAGAGTCGATCTGCACCAAGCTTCAGGCTTGTGTGATTCCCAGAAACACTTGGCGGGAAGGGGGTCAACAGAGGCAAATATTTTGATTACTTTTGGGTTAGAATTTTGAAGGATTAGTTGGATGGAAGACAAAATGGGCAAAAGAGTTAAGGATATTGGAAAAATAATAATTGGGGAGCTGGACTGTAAAATCCCTCCAAGAAGGGAAGAAAATGAAGCCAAAAAAAGACCTGTAAATTTGGGGGGAGATGGGTGGTTCAGTGATGGAATTCTGCATGAGATTGGAAATAGCAATGCATTATTCATAGTAAGTGAATAAAAGTATTGGAAGACTAGGAGTTTGTGGTCTGTATTGGAGCTTATGATTTACAGCTGGAACAAGTTCAGGTTATAAATATCCAGGATGTGGTCATGGAAGGAAATTGCTAAAATGGCATGCAGGTGAAAATTATTGAAAAGAAGAGGTCGAGAGACTCAAAACATCAAGAGAACTGGATACATCATCTTCACATACGTTGATGCCACCCAGATAATGGTGGACGTAAGGGTAGTAAGAAGTACCATGATTCTAAAACCTTCAATAAAGTGTGTGTGTGTGTGTGTGTGTGTGTGTGTGTGTGTGTGTGTGTGTAAGATGGATGTCTCAACATTTGGTAGAAGACAGCAACAAAGTGTAATAGAGGGTGCTGTATCCAGATGATGTAAGTCTCCAAAGCTATGTTTTTTTGAGAAGGTAGAAGATTTTGGTTTGGAGCAGCATTGAGGATTAAGAAAACTTTATTAACTTTCATTCTCTTTTCCTCCAACCCTGGGCTCTGTGGAGCCTGGGAAAATATGCAGTTTACAGTTTCCACCTCAGAGACATGAAGGAGAGGTCTGGGTTTAAATGAAGGCAGAGGTGAGAGTTATTGTTTAGACCAGGGCATGAGTGTGTTGGTATAATCTGATGACAATAAAGATGGTTCCAGATGGCACAGTGAACAAGATTGGCACAAAGGCAGCAAGGGGAAGAAGCAGAGAGTGTGTTGGAATTAAGGTACATGCTGTTCTGCTGAAATAACCAAGAAATGTTCTTAAGAAACCTTGCCTTAATAAGAAATTATATTAATAAAAACATAAGACATATACAATTATATTTTAAAGCAGTGCAGCCTAGTGGATAATAGCAGAATCTCTGGAGTCAAACTGCTTGGATTTAAATCCTGGCTCTACAACTTACTAGCTGTGTGATCTTGGGCAAATTTCTTATATCTATCCATGCCTGAGTTTCCATATCTATGAAATGGGGATAAGAATAATACCTTCTTTATTAGATTGTTATGAATTTAAATGAGTAAATGTCTGTAAAGTACTTAGAAAAGTGCCTGTCACAGAATAAGCTCTATAAAAACATTACATAAAATTAATTTCCTTCATTGGTTAAAAAGTGGGTTTGTGGCTGTTGAGTTTCAGACTTGCAAAGTCATTTTTTACTGCAGGAATTTCTGTTGTAAAAGACCTTAGAAAATCCACAGATAGTTGTATTTTCAGGAGTGTATAGATGCTAAATTTAAATCCTCTCAGCAAAGTTAACCCTTGCTGTCCACTTCCTTCTTGCCTGTCTTTTCTTATGGTTGTCAACATTATCACTTGTGAAAGGTTCCTTGCATTCACATGTTGTCTTTATAACCCATTATGATACACCACCCATTCAAAAAGCAGTTGTATTACTTATGTAATTGTGTGCATGTGTGTAAACCACAATTTCTGGTAATGGTGTCTCTAGCTGTCTATATAATGCAAATCATGTTCCCTATTCAGTAGGTCCCAGCAGAGCAGAAGGCCTTAATGGAAACTTTTGCTGTGGGAGAAGTTCTTGTTCAGAGGATCTTGGATTTGGTTTGATAGTGAAGGGTTACATTACAAAAGAGCAGTCTGGTGGCTTTCAACTAGTCCCAACTTAACTAGCTAGGATTCCAGTTAAAAGAGTGTCCATTCCATGCTGTTGCCAATAGAGTTCCTGGATGGTGTTCTGGGCCAGAGCATTTTGTGGTCAGCAGTCAGCAGTTTGAGTTATCTGTTCAGGATGCCAAATAGATTGCTAAGGACTGTGTGTGGAGCATGATTAGTTGTTGTCTACAGTAAAAACTGTATGAGAAA
Source organism: Hyaena hyaena (assembly GCF_003009895.1). Taxonomy (NCBI): domain Eukaryota; kingdom Metazoa; phylum Chordata; class Mammalia; order Carnivora; family Hyaenidae; genus Hyaena; species Hyaena hyaena. Next base: position 364,025 of record NW_024081708.1, on the reverse strand, counting down.
GGTAAGGGTAGGAAATATCCAATAGCCCCAGGACCATGCAATGACAGAATCCTGCTGGGCAGACACTGTGAAGACTTCCAGGTACTACCCTGGTAGTGAAAGAAGTTTCTTGATTAAATCCTGGGTGTGCTTGGAGGAATGTCTGGTATATAGTCCATTTGTTCTCCCAGGACTCCTCCTTCTGGCAGTTTGTTCTTTGTTTGTTACCCTCTATGACAAATCTGACAAATATGAAGTGGAAGTGAGGGATTTTGACCTACTCAGGAGATGCACAGCTTTTACATCCTGCTGTCTACTTGTAAACACTTGGGGCCATAAATGTTGCTTTAAAGACTAATATTATCAAAGTCTTCTTTAGGCCAAGCTTTTTGTTTCTTTGGGAATACAGTTTCTTTAAAAACTCAGTAAGCTTAATTATCTGCTTCTAGTTCATTCCATGTACAAATAATTCTGTGTACAAAACTTCCTAGACATAAATCCTAAATATACTATTTCTTTGTTTTCTTACCACCAGTACCCTTCTCCCAACCCCTTTCTTTCTCTTTCAACTTACTGGGGTTACCTTGAAGGTACCTGAGACTATAGGCTTGGATGGGGGTTATGCATTTTAAGTATAGGGTTTGATGAGTTTTGACGAATATATACACTCACGCAATTACCACCACAATGAAGATAAAGAATATTTCCATCACCTGTAAATATTTCCTCGTATTCCTTTTCATTGTTTCACCCTCCCCTCCCACTCCTTGTTGTGGGAGACTACTGATCTGCTTTTTGTCACTATAAATTAGATTTGTCTTTTCTAGAGTTTCATATACAATGGAATGATATGGAAAGTACTGTTGGTGCCCAACTTCTTTTGCTTAGCATGTTTCTTGATATTCATCCATGCTGCTGTATTTTTCAGTAGTTCATTCTTCTAAATTGTTGAAGAGTATTTCATAATGTGGATCTGCCACATTTAGTTGATCTGCTCACCTGTTGATGGAATTTTAGTTCATTTCCTAAGAGGTGATTACAAATAAAGTTGCTATAAATATTTATATATGTTTTTTCTATTCATGTTTTCATTTGAGAAAATACATAAAAGTGGAATTGCTGGGTAGGTGTACGTTTAATATTTTGAAGAAACCCTTAAGCTCTTCTCCAAAGTGATGTACAACTTTTATTCCTAACAGCAGTATATGAAAGTTTCAGTTGCTCCACATACTCACCAGCACTTGGTATTTTTAGTTTTATTTTAATTGCAATCACTGTAATGTCTGTGTCATGGTACTGCTTTGCATTTCTCTGATGACTCATGATGCTGAGCATGTTTTCATGTCCTTATCGGCCATTCATAAATTTGCTTTTGTAAAGTGTCATTCTGATCTTTTGCCCATTAAATGATCTGTCTTCTTAGTATTGTTAGGAGATTAAAAAATATATTTTGACACAGATCTTTTACCATGTACTATAACCGTTTATTTGTTTATAGCTTACTTTTAAATTATTATTTCACCATATCTTTTAAAGAATAAGATTTATTTGTTTCTTAAAGCTTTTTTAATTTTTGGTTTTTCAAAGAACAAGTTTTCAGTAGAAGATATACAACTTATCAATGTTTAAAATATGATCCACAAGTTTTTATCTTGTGGATAAAACATCCTTTCTATGAAATCTTCACCTTACTGAGGTTGGCAAAGATTTTTCTTCCTATGTTTTCTTTTAGAAGTTTTGTAGTTTTAGTTTTAAATTTGGGTCTGAAAAAACATATTTAGGTCTGTGAACCTTTTCTTGTGGATGGTGTGAAATAAGGGAGGGTCAGAGTTCATTATTTTCCATATGGATATACAATAGTTTCTGCACCATTTATTTTGAACAGGCTCTACTTTCTCCATTGAATTAAACTGGCATTTTTGTCCAAAACCAGATGTGTGTGTGTGTGTGTGTGTGTGTGTGTGTGTGTGTGTGTGTGTAATCTTTAATTCTGGACTCTTTTCTGGTCCATTTATCTATATGTCTATTCCTATACCAACATCACAGTATCTTAATTACTGTAGCTTTATAATAAGTCTTGAGATCAGATAGTGTAAAATTTTTCTTCATTACTTTGGTTATAATAGGCACCTTATCTTTTCATTTAAATTTTTAAACCAGCTTGTCAACTTCTACAAAAAACTTAATGAGATTTTATTTGTTATTACATTTAATGTATAGCTGTGCTGTCTAATATACTAGCCATTAGCAACATGTGGCTATTAAAATTAAAATTAGTTTAAAAGTTAAAATTAATTAAAACAAAATAAAATAAATTATTTTCTCAGTCACACCTCATTTCCAGTACTAAATCACCACATGTGACTAATGGCTTCTGTATTGGAAAGCCTACATAAAGAATATTTCCATGATGGCAGAAAGTTCTATGGAACAGTGCTGCTATAGACCAATTTGGAGACAATTAACTTAACAGTATTGAATGTCTCAGTCAGTGATCATGGTTTTTCTGTGTATTTATTTAGGTCACTTGTAGTATATTATAGTTTTCAGTGACATGTCTTTGTATATATTTATGAAATTTATCCTTATATATCTTATATTTTGGGATAATATTTAAATATTAAATAGTATTTAAAGAAATGTTTGCCAATTTTTTATTGCTAATATATAGATGTGTACTATTTTTTGTTTTAAATTTGTTTTCTTATTTATTTATTTATTAATTTATTGAGAAAGAGCATGAGTTGAGGAGGGGCTGAGAGAGAGAGAGAGAGTCCAAAGCAGACTCTGTGCTATCAGCATAGAGCCTGATACAAGGAGTGATTCCTTAACCAACTGAGCCACCCAGTCGCCCCTGTATAATTTATTTTTGTTTTCTGACTTTATAATCTGTGATCTAAGCTAATCCACTTATTACTTCTGGTAGCCTTTTATATATTTTTTTAAGTTTATTTTTTTATTTTGAGAGAGACAGAGCATGAACTGGGAAAGGGTAGAGAAACAGAGAGAAAGAATCCTATCCAGGCTGTATGCTTAGTGCAGAGCCCCATGTGGGGCTTGATTTGACAACTATGAAATCATGATCTGAGCTGAAATCAAGAGTTGGATGTGCAACTGACTGGGCCACCCATTCACAAAACCGTATAGATTTTCAAAAATATTCTATATTAACAATCTTTCTGGGGCGCCTGGGTGGCTTAGTCGGTTAAGCGTCCGACTTTCGCTTAGGTCATGATCTCGCGGTTCGTGGGTTCGAGCCCCGCGTTGGGCTCTGTGCTGACTGCCAGCTCAGAGCCCGGAGCCTGTTTCAGTCTGTGACTCCCTCTCTCTCTGACCCTCCCCTGCTCACGCTGTCTCTCTCTCCTAGAAATAAATAAAAAAAACATTAAAAAAAAATTAAAAAAAAAAACAAAAAAAAAACAATCTTTCTTTCTGTATGTGAATAGTTTTACTATTTTCTTTACAATCTTTATACAATTGAATCAATTAATCTTTGTTTCACTGGCTGGGACTTCCAGTAGAAGGTTGTATCAAAGAATAGACAATTTTATTGACCTTTTCAAATAATCAGCATTTAGTTTAATTGATTATATTTATTGTTTGTATTCTATTTCATTTATTTCTACTTTTTATTATCTTCTTATTTCTTCTTACTTTGGATTTAATTTGCTATTCTCTTTCTAGTTTCTTAAGGTTGAAGCTTAGATTATTGGTTTTAAACTTTTTCCATTTGGTAATAGTAACATTTTAAAGTTACAGGGTTCCCTCTATTTAACTGGTTGTATACTACAAAATTTGACATGTGCCTTTATTTTATTCAATTTAAAATATATTTAAATTTCCCTATGGCTTAATTTTTGGTACATTAGAAATATGTTGTTTAATTTCTTATTTTTTTGGAAATTAACTTTCTGATATGATTTTACTGCTTTTATTTTATTTTTAAAAAATGTTTATTATTTATTTTGAGAGACAGAGAGAGAGAGAGCACACAAGCAGGGGAAGGGATTTGGGGGAGAGAGAATCCCAAGAGGCTCCACATTCAGCATGGAACCCAATGTGGGGCTCAATCTCACCACCTGAGCCAATATCGAGAGTTTGACGTTTAACTGGCTGAGCCACCCAGGCACCCCTGATTTTATTCCCTTTCAATTTGTGGAGATTTGCTTGTTTATAGTACATATGTTCCATTTGGATGGATGACCAATGTGTGTTTAGAAAGGATGTATATTCTACTATCGTTGAATGGCTTTTCTATAGAAGTCTCGTAGACATCTTCACATATTCTTTTTATTTACTCATTATCTTCACATTTTATTTTATATCCTTGAGCATTTTGTGCATATTTATAACAACTATTTTAGTATAGGCTGTGAATTCCACTGTTTCAAAGTGAGATGCTATTGGTGGATTTTTCCTCTCTCCTGATTGTGGTCACATTTTTCTTCTTCTTTGTTTTTCTAGTGAGTTTTGTTTGAATGATGGATATTTTGAATTTTACTTTGTTAGGTGCTGAGTTTTCCTGTATTCTTTAAAATGTGTTGGACTTTATTTTAGTGGACGGGTTACATTACTTGCAGATAGTTAGATTTTTTGAAGCTCATTTTTAGTTAGTTTTTTTTTTTTTTAAGTGGTCTGGAGGGGCGCCTGGGTGGCTCAGTTAGTTTGGTTCAGGTCATGATCTTGTAGTTTGTGAGTTCGAGCTCTGCATTGGGCTTTGTGCTGACAGCCCAGAGCCTGGAGCCTGCTTTGGATTCTGTGTCTCATTCTCTCCCTGCCCCTCCCTGACTTGTGCTCTGTCTCTCAAAAATAAATTTAAAAAATGTAAAAAGTGGGTCCAGAGTAACCTGTATGGACACTTTTGGTGCCTCATATTCAACAGATCTCTCCACTCCAGCTGGTAGGACTATAATGATTCTTAGTCCTATGTGAGCTCTTGGACTTGTTTGGTTTACAGCAATCTGGAAGTTGCTTTTTGCTCAGCCAGGTGGAATTTTACCTTAGGCATGCATGTATTCAAAGACTCAACGGGACCCCTAAGCACATAGAGCTCTTTCTATTCATAGCCCCCTTTTATCTGGTACACTGTTATATATATTTTAGCTGTCCTGACCTCCTTGAAATCCAAGCTATGTCTCCTCAACTATGCATGACTACCTGGCTCTCTTTGGAGTTTTCCTCCTTGAACTATGGTCCAAAAATTTTCTCCAAGCAGAAATTGGTTAATTTTATGGCTTATGTTATTTGTTTCTCTACTCTGAGGTATCACAGTCCTGTGCAACCCATTGTTTCCTGTCTGAAAATAATTGTTTCATATATTTTATCAGTTTTCTAGTAATTTATGAGGAGAAAGTCATGTTTGAACTTTGTTACTTCTTTTATAGCAGAAACAGAAATCACTGAGCAACTTAGCTTAACTGAAAATTATTAGTGACCTTTCTTTCTTTCCATAGAGCCTTTTCAGTTTATTCTATTGTTCAGGTTACAAGAACAGTTGGCTTTTTCAAACATTAAAAGACTCAAAGTTCTACCTTCTCTCTAATCCATTCTGTTTCTGCTTGCAAATTGATAAATTTCTTATGTGAACTCATCTCTTTCTTAAATACCTTGCTTTAAGAAACATGGAGTAATCAGGACACCTGGGTGGCTCAGTCAATTGAGCATCTGACTTTGGCTCAGGTCATGATCTCATGGTTCATGGGTTCGAGCCCATGTCGGGCTCTGTGCTGACAGCTAACTCAGAGCCTGGAGCCTGCTTCAGATTCTGTATCTCCCTCTCTCTCTGACCCTCCCCTGATCACACTGCCTCTTTCTCTCTCTCTCAGAAATAAATAAAACAATAAAAAATTAAAAAAAAATGAAACAAGGAGTAATTAATATGAACGAACACTTTGGCTCCTCCTAATAGCTTCTCTTCTCAGAAGGCACTTAGTCTGCCTCACAAGGTATCACATGAAGCAGGCTTACACAATATACAGCCTATTGCATGATATGAGTCTTGATCTTTTGGACTTGCTATATTTGCTTCCTGGCTACCTAATCTTGGCAAGTCAAGTTTTCATTACAGCAGCTCTCTTTTGCAAAGTCCCACTATTTTTACTAATATATAGAAATAAGTACTATGAAACATGTAATGGTGCAAACAGTAGAAAGGTCCATCCTGGGCAGATTTTCAGGGTAGTGTGTTGTTTCTTGTCTGTGAGATAACTCAAATACCCAGATACTTGGATTTGTTATCCTTAGGGACAAGGTTTTTGCTAGTTTGCATTTATTAGCTTTAGGTGCTTACTATGATTAGATCTATCAAGTGGAAAGTGATAGAGCAGGCAGGCTGCACGTGTGAGAAATTATACAGACCAAGTCTAGAAATGGCACAAGTCACTTCTGCTCACATTCCACTGCCTAGAATTCAGTCACAGGCAGGTTATAAGGAAAACTGTAACTCAACTGCAAGGGATATTTGGAAATATAGTTAAGCTGTATGTCAAGGAAGAAGGAAATGGATTTAAATAGACAAAAAGTATACAGATTCTTTTTCTTTTGTTTCTTCATGCCTTACTCTATTTTGTGGTACTCTACTTCTAAATTTGTTTATCTTTGAAGTAATTCTTTCTGCTTTCCCTCCCTTATTTTCCTTCTGTGTTTGCCCTCTCTATCTCTTTTCCCTTCCTTCCACAAATATTAAATCTTTCAAATGTTTTTCTAAATTCTGGGCACACACATTGATGAGCAAGATAGTCTCTGCTATTAAGGTAATAGTAATTTTTATGTTTTCTACTTTTAACTTAATATTTTACCTAGTATCACATGTAATAATATTACCCGATGGCTTTCAAAATGAGAACTGTTATTCAGAATTGTTGGAAGTGACAATCCAATAATGTTAATGGAAACTTATAGGAAACAAAGATGAAACTATTTCTATTAATCACCGATTGCTTTCAGAAATAAAAGATTCCATAATCTTCACCAAACAAAAAACATTTACTTCAGACTCCCCCCAATCCCACCAAAACCCAAAACAACAACAACAAAAAATGTGTTAACTGAAAGACTTCTAATTTCCTAAGTCTGTTTTTAATTTTCCAGTATACATGTTTACACTAAGCTCTTCATGGATTTTGTTTTTCATTGCTGTTGTTTCAGTGTACACCGTGTTCTAGATTACTTATCTGACAGCTGCTAATGTTGTTCGTGGCTTGGTGTTTTCCCATTTCTTAATTAGATGAAAACAACACACTCCTTAAGTTTAGTTGCATATATAAATGATAGAAATGGCAGTGCTCTTATAGGGAAATTACTGTGTTGACAACAAACCTAGATAACATAGTAGAATGGTATCATATTTCCTTTTTTGAAATTTGTATTTCAATTCTTGTCTGAACCTATTAGAAATAAATATGCTTATTTTTACTCTCATTTATTCATTTAATAAATAAACATTGATTGTGTTTCTACTCTGTGTTTGGCATCTATATGATATATATGTAGAGTAGATGTATTCCTTATTCATAAAGAAATTATGACCTGGTGGGTGACAGAGACAAAGAAGCAGATCCCTAGTTTCATATAAGAACTCTGATTTCAGTGTATACAGAAAGCCTTGAAGACAGAGAAAGGACTCCAAACTTATGCATGTGGGAGCCTGATTCGGGATCTGCAGGACAGGCCTGTAGGATATTTTGAAGGATAGGTAGTAGTCACAGGCTGGGAAGGATTAGGAGGACCCTAAGCTTACCTTATCCCACAGATACAACTAGATAACACTCACATCAGCCTAAGTAACCCAGAAAATAACCCAAAGATTGGCAAAACAAACTCCACAGCTAAAGGTAGAGAAGAGGCCACATATAAGAAGGTAGGAAGGATGACGACACAGTCTAGGAACAGAAGAGACTGTGGCCATCCACAGTGGAGAAGGGAGCTGGTGGCATGGAGAAGGATGTAAAACAGACTTTCACACTGGGGACCCCACAAATGGGGAGGATGAATCCCCATAATATTTGCCTTTGAAAGCAAAACAAGCCAAATTTCACAAGTTCTTGCAACCGACAGGACTTAAACCCTGGAATTTAAAAAATTGGCAGGCTCAGTTCTGGAGAGCCTGGAGGGCATTAGGAAGCAGAGTCCTTGCCCTTAAAGAGACAGCATGACAAATGTCTTGCGAAGATACTGTGTAGAACCAGCAGTGTGAAAAATGCTAGGGGAAAATGGGAGGGAGACTGATTTGCTAATTTCAGAGCATGGCCCAGAGAGACATAGATCACAGAGAGACCCCTCCAGGAACAAAGGAGTTAGAAGAAAGTGCCATTTACCTTCCCTGTCCAGCACAAACAATGGCCACCTGTAGGAACCATCACATCCTCACCACTCCTTACCTAACTTGCTTGTACCAAGCCCTTCCCCACTGTACTTCATTGGATCCACCATTACCAGTCATACTGGCCTCAGTCCCAGCACTACAGACCCTCTCCCTGTAAAACCCGCATCTTCCTACCCATGTGTTTTGAAGGACCATGGAGGCAGGTCTTATTTAGCAGGCATACTACAATACACCTTGTAAAAAATGTGCCCCACACCTTCTAGGAACAAAACACTGCTAACAATAGGCGGAGAGAGCCTCTGAAGACAACTATATTGAAAGAAAAAGGGGCTAAGACTCAACAGCAGAGCACATGGAATACTCATAGGAGACACTCCTTGAAGTGCCAAGCACTAGGGAACAAGAAATACTGCACTTCAGGGAACTACAGGACCTCTTCTTCATAAGGCTATTATCTTTAGGACCAAGAGAAGTAGCTGACCTTCCTAACACATAGAAATAGACACAGAAAGTCAGACAAAATGAGGAGACAGAGAAATAACTCCCAAATGAAAGAATAGAACCAAATTACAACAAGAGACTAAAGTGAAATGGATATAAATAATATACCTGATAGGGAATATTTTTTTTTTTTGAGAGAGAGAGAGAATGAGCGCAAGCTCAGGGGAGGAACAGAAAGAGAGGGAGAGAGAGAATCCCAAGCAGTCTCCATGCTGTCAGCGCAGAACCAAACATGGGGCTTGACCCCACCAACTGTGAGATCATGACCTGAATTGAAATCAAGAGTCAGATGCTTAACTGCTTAATTGACTGAGCCACCCAGATGCCCCAACCTGATAGAGGATTTAAAGTAATGATTGTAAAGATACTCACTGGACTTGAGAAAAAGGTGGAGAACATCAATGAGACCCTTAATACACAGATTTAAAAAAATTGGCCAGAGATCAAGAACATATTAAATGAAATTAAAAATACACCAGAAGGAATAAATAGGCTAGATGAAGCACAGCAACTAATTAACGATCTGGAAGACAAATAGTAAGTAACCAAGCTGAGTAAAGGAGAGGTAAGAAAAATTATGCAAAGTGAGAATAAATAGTATTAGGGAGGTCAATGACTTCATCAAGCATAATGACATTTGCCTATAGGGATCTTAGAAGGAGAGAGGAACAGGAGCAGAAAATTTATATGAAGATACAATAGCTGAAAATGTCTCTAATCTGGGGAAAGAAACAGATATCTAGATACAGGAGGCACAGAGGTCCTCCCAAAAATTCAACCCAAAGAGGTCCACACAAAGATGCATAGTCATTATAATAACAAAAAGCAGTAATAAAGAACAAATTTTGAAAGTAGCAAGAGAAAAGGAAGACAGTTACATATAAGGGAAACCCCATAGGGCTATCAGTGGATTTTTTAGCAGAAGCTTTGCAGGACAGAAAGGAGTGGCACAATATATTCAAAGTGCTGAAAGGCAAAAATCTGCAGCCAAGAATACTCTATCCAGTACTATCATTCAGAATAGATGAAGTGATAAAAAGTTTCCAAGACAAAAACTAAAGGAGTTCATGGCCACTATACTAGCCCTACAAGAAATATTAAAGGGGAAGGAGACAAGTTGGCAGAGAAGTAGGGAGCACCGTACATTTCACCTGCACTCATCTCTTAAACAGAGAAGGCCTGAAGTCGTAAGACACTGAGCCACAGGAATTTGGGAAGAGATAGAGACAGAGTACACTGGGAAGGAAACTTCATAAGTGTGTGAGTGAGAACTGGGGAAGATAAAAGCGGGACAGGACCCAGAGATAAGAAGGAAGGGGACGGAACACGGCTTTCATGCAGCTGCTGTGAGTGATAAACCGGCTAGTGGTGGCGAGCTGCTGCGAGTCCAGGGGAAAGGAAAGAAAAGCTGAGATTGCTCATAGAACCGTCCCTGGAGAAGAGAAAAAACCTTGTCTTGGAAGACAGTGTTTTTTAGCTCTGGCCGGGGTGCTGACTTTAAACTGGGTGCCCTGGTCCCAGAAGGCGCCAGGAAAATCTGAACTGCCCTGCGCCCGGCACCATCCATGGCGGCGGCGGCCTGAGGAACCCGCAGCAACGCCTGCGGACGTGATCCCTGCGCTCGGTGAAGCGGCAGTGGCGCGCGCGACATCAGCCTGCTGAAGCGGCGGTGGTGGCGCCCCAGTGAAGTGGCGCCGGCGCCTGGTGAAGCGGCAGCTGCGTGAGCGAAAAGTTGTCTGCTGAAGCAGCGGCGGCCGGTAAAGCGGTTGCGGCGGGTGAGGCGACATAGACACTGTGGACCTGAAGTTGCTACGTTCCCCAAACGCACTCAGGTTGTATTGCTGCTTGACCCCACCGGATCTGAGGCAGGACACTTCCCCCACCCTCCACTCAAACCCCGGCAACAGGGAAGCAATGACCAGCGGAACTGTTAATGGCGGTATAACAAAGCCTCTCAGGAGTAATTAGACTAGATAGTTTCTCTGGATAACACCACCATCTTTCTTTCACCTCTCCAACCATATTCCACTCTTTAGATCTTTGAAAAAAGCTTATTATCCCTTCTGCCTGCTCATTCTATTTCCAATTTTGCCTCATCTCTGCCCTATCATCTCTCTCTTTCTCTATACTCTTCAACCAGCACTGCATACACCTGGCTATTTAATTGTAGCTGGGAAATCTGGTTATATGCTTTAAACCAATCTTTGTCTATCGGTTTTCTTCTTTCTTCCTTTTCTTTTCTTCTTTTTGTCTTTTTAATGTATTTTTTTTCTATCATTCGCCTTCCCTTCTTTGTCTTTTCTCATTACTTTTTAGTTTACCCTCTCAGTTAGCATGATTGTTGGATTTGTCTGTGCGCTTGTGTCCCTCTGATCCCTGGGTGTTTGTCTGAATGTTTTCTTCTCCAGGGTTACCTCAAGAAACAAGCTAAAGTACAAATGGTGAAGAGTCCCAAATACCACTATGAGTAGGAAAATAAAATAACCAAGGTCTCAACAAGAGAGACCAAGAGATACTATTCAAAGAACACTTTCTGAAAGGATAGGCCCTGGACAGTCAAAGAATCTTCTTGGGTACAGCAGTGTTCACAGGTGCAGAGAGCATAACAAATCTTTAAAACTAACAAGAGACAGAAAGCTAACCAAAATGAAGAAACGAAAGAGCTCTCCTCCAAAAAAATTCCAAGAAGAATTGACAGCTAATGAACTGTTGAACAGATATAAGCAGCATAACTGAACAAGATTTTAGAACAATAATCGTAAAATTAATCTCTGGGCTTGCAAAAAGCATAGAGGACATCAAAGAAACTATGGCTACAAACAACATGGAGAACAAAAATACACATGATGAATTTAAAAATGCTTTAAATGAAATACGTAATAAACTGGAGGTGTCCAATGCACGGATTGAAGAGGTAGAAAAGAGAATAAGTGATTTAGAAGACACCATTATAAACAAGAAGCTGGCAAAAAAAAAAAAAAAGAGACAAACTGATCCAGGAACATGAAAGAAGAGTTCAAGAGCTCAGTGATACAGTCAAATGCAATAATATCCATATCATAGAAATCCTAGAAGAGAAAGAGAGAGGGAAAGGTGCTGAAGGAGTCCTGGAACAAATTATAACAGAGAACTTCCCCGACCTGGGGAAGGAAGTAAACATTGAAATACAAGAGGCACAGAGAACTCCCCTCAGATGTAACTTGAATCAATCTTCTGCAATACATATCATAGTGAAAATGGCAAAATATAAAGACAGAGAGAATTTTTTGAAAGCAGCTAGGGAGAAAAGGGCCCTAACATACAAAGGGAAACCTATCAGACTGGTGACAGACCTATCTACTGAAACTTGGCAGGCCAGAAAGGAATGGCAGGAGACCTTCAATGTGATGAACAGAAAAAATATGCAGCCAAGGATCCTCTATCCAGCAAGCCTGTAATTAAAAATAAGAGAGATAAAAGTCTTTCCAAATAAACAAAAATTGAAAGAATTCATCACCACTAAGCCAGCCCTACAAGAAATCCTGAGGGGGACTCTCAGAGGGAAATGTTGCAAGGAACGAAGACACCAGAGACACCACCAAAAGCATGAACCCCACAAAGGACACAATGACTCTAAACCCACATATTTTAGTAATAACACTGGATGTAAATGGGCTGAATACTCCAATCAAAAGACATAGGGTAGCAGAATGGATAAAAAAACAAAATCCATCTATTTGCTGTCTACAAGAAACGCATTTTAGATTGGAAGATACCTTCAGATTAAAAGTAAGAGGATGGAGAAATATCTATCATGCTATGGGAAGTCAAAAGATGCTGAAGTAGCTATACTTATATCGGGCAAACTGGACTTTAAATTAAAGACAATAACAAGTGATGAAGAAGGGCATTATATAATAATTACAGGGCCCATCCATCAGGAAGAACTAACAATTATAAATGTCTATGCACCGAATATGGGAGCACCTAAATATTTAAAACAGTTAATCACAAACAGAAACAAGCTTATAGATAAGAATGTGCTAATAGCAGGGGACTTTAATACTCCACTTACAGCAATGGATACGTCAACCAGACAGAAAATCACTAAAAAATAATGAACTTGAAAGACACATTGCATCAGACGGATCTGACAGATATATTTAGAACTCTGCATCCAGAGGCCATGGAATTCAATTTCTTCTCAAGTGCACATGGCACATTCTCCAAGATAGATCGCATACTGGGACATAAAGCAGCTCATAATACACATAAAAGAATGAGGCATACCATGCACACTTTCAGATCATAATGCTTTGAAACTTGAAATCAATCACAGGAAGAAGTCTGGAAAACCTCCAAAAACATGGAGGTTAAAGAACACCCTACTAAAGACTGAATGGGCCAACTACGCAACTGGAGAAGAAATTAAAAAATATATGGAAACAAATGAAATGAAAATACAACAATCCAAACTCTATGAGATGCAGCAAAGGCAATCCTAAGAGGAAAGTACATTGCTCTCCAGGCCTATTTCAAGCAATTAGAGAAAGCGCAAGTCCAAATTCTAACAACTCGCCTAAAGGAACTAGAGGCAGAGCAACAAGAGCACCCCAAACCCAGTAGAAGAAGAGAAATAGTAAAAATCAGGGCAGAAATAGACAAGATAGAGACCAAAGAAACAA
>NW_024081708.1:308066-348109 GCF_003009895.1 Hyaena hyaena | reverse complement strand
GATACAGAAATGCTGATGCATAGGAGCACATATACCCCAATGTTCATAGCAGCATTCTCAACAATAGCCAAAACATGGAAAGAGCCTAAATGTCCATCAACGGACGAATGGATCAAGTAGATGTGGTTTATCTATACTTTGGAATACTACATGGCAATGAGAAAAAATAAAATCTGGCCATGTGTAGCAACATGGATGGACCTTGAGGGTGTTATGCTGAGTGAAATAAGTCAGGCAGAGAAGGACAAATACCATATGTTTGCACGTATAGGAGGATTAGGAGGAATTTAACGAAGGACCAATGGGGAGAAGAAGGGGGGAAATAGTGGGGGAGAGGGAGAGAGGGAAACCATGAAAGCCTCTTGAATACTGAGAACAAACTGAGTACTGATGGGTGTGTGTGTGTGGGGGGAGATGGGCATGGAGGATGGCATTTGTGGGGATGAGCATTGGTGTTATGTGGAAACCAACTTGACAATAAACTATTTTTTAAAAAAAGAAATATTAAAGAAGACTCTGAATGGAAAGACTGTAAGTGAGAGTGTTAAAAGTAAAAAACACAAAACAGTAAAAATAAATATTGATTTAAAAATCAGTCAAGGGATTCAGAAGACAAAAGCAGACAAAACATGACACCATGTACCTAAAATGTGGTGACAGGGAGTGAGGAAGATAGGAATAAACAAATGAATTTAACTTAAGCAATCATCAACGTAATGTAGACTGATATATACAGAAGAAGTTATATACAAACCAAATGGTAATCACAAATCAAAAACTAGTAACAAGTGTGCAAAAAAGAAGGAAAGGAATCCAAGTATATCAGTAAAGAAAGCCAACAAACCAAGAGAAGAAAGGATCAGAGAAAATATAGAAACAAACACTAAACAAATAACAAAATGACAATAAATACATATCTATGATAATTATTTTGAGTGCAACCGGACTAAATGCTCCAATCAAAAGACATAGGATGACAGAATGAATGAAAAAATAAGACCCATCTATAGACTGCCTACAAGAGACTCATTTCACGTTGAAAGATACCTGGAGATTAAAAGTAAGGGGATGGAGAAACAATTACTATGTAAATGGATGTCAAAAGAAAGCAGGGGTAGCAATACTTATATCATACAAAGTAGACTTTAAAACAAAGACTATAACTAGAGACAAAGAAGGGCAGTATACAGTAATAAAGGGGACAGTCCAACAAGAATATATAACAATTAAAAATATATATGTATCCAAAATGAGAGAACCTAAATACATAAAACAGTGAACAACAAACATAAAAGAAATAATTAATAGTAATACAGTAGTAGTGGGAGACTTTAACACCCCACATACATTGATGGAAATGGAGAGATCACCCAAACAGAAAAGCAACAAGGAAACAGTGGCTTTGTTTGACACACTGGACCAGATAGATTTGAGAGACATATTCAGAGCATTCCATCCTAGAACAGCAGAATACACATTTTTTTTCAAGTGCACACTGTACAAAATTCATAATCCTAAATCCACATATTAGGCTGCAAAACGAATCTTAACAAATTCAAAAACATTGAAGCCATACCATGCACCTTTTATGACCACAATGCTATAAAACTAGAAATCAACCACAAGGAAAAATCTGGAAAAAGTAACAATATATGAATGTTAAATAACATGCTACTAAACAATGAAAGGATCAACCAGGAAATCAAAGAAGTAAAAAATTACATGGAAACAAATGAAAATAAAAACACAATATTCCAAGGTAATGGGATACAGCAAAAGTGGCTCTATGTGAGAAGTTTATCGTACTACAGGCCTATATCAAGAAGTAAGAAAAATCTCAAACAGCTTAACTTTGCACCTAAAGAAACTAGAAAAAGAAGAACAAATAAAACCCAAACTCAGCGAAAGGAAGGAAATAATAAACATTAGATCAGAAATAAACAAAATAAAAACTAAAAAAGAATTGAACTGATCAATGAAACCAGGAGCTGGTTCTTTTAAAAGACCAACAAAATTGATCAGTTTTTAGGAAGACTCATCAAGAAAGAACGAGAGAGGACCCAAATAAACAAAATCACTAATGAAAGAGGACAAATAAACAACTGAAACAGAATATTAGGAAACCTATATACCAACAAATTCAACAACTTAGATGAAGTGAGTACATTCCTAGAAACCTATAATCTTTCAAAACTAAATCAGAAAGAAATAGACAATTTGAGCAGACTAATTACCACAATGAGATTGAATCAGTAATCAAAAAACTCCTACAAAAGTCTAGGACTAGATAGCTTCACAGGTAAACACCACCAAACTTTTTCTCTCTCTCTCTCTGTCTCTCTCTCTCTCTGTCTCTCTCTCTCTTTCATTTGAATTTTATTTTAGAGGGAGGGCACAGGGAGAGGGGCAGAGGGAGAAAGAGAATCTTTTATTTATTTATTTATTTATTTATTTATTTATTTATTTATTTCTAGGAGAGAGAGAGACAGCGTGAGCAGGGGAGGGTCAGAGAGAGAGGGAGTCACAGACTGAAACAGGCTCCAGGCTCTGAGCTGGCAGTCAGCACAGAGCCTGACGCGGGGCTCGAACCCACGAACCGCGAGATCATGACCTAAGCGAAAGTCGGAAAGTCGGACGCTTAACTGACTAAGCCACCCAGGCGCCCCGGGAGAAAGAGAATCTTAAGCAGGCTCCATGCTCAGCTCAGAGCCTGACATGGAGCTCGATCACACAACCCTGCGACCACGACTTGAGCCAAAATCAAGAGTTGGATGCTCAACAAACTGAGACACCTAGGCACCTTTCTCCCAAACATTTAAGGAAGAGTTAATAAGCAGGACCTGGGTGGCTCATTCAGTTTAGCATCCAACACTTGGTTTCAGCTCAGGTTATGGTCTCATGGCTCATGAGTTCAAACCCCACATCAGGTTCCACACTTGATGGTGCACTGCCTGCTTGGGATTCTCTCTCTCTCCCTCCTATGACCCTCCCCTGCTTGCATGCTCTCTCTCTCTCTCTCTCAAAATAATAAACAAACAAAAAAAGAAAATTCAAAAAGAATAGTTAATATGTATTCCTTCTCAAACTATGAAAAAGTACAAGAGGAAGGAAACCTTCCAAATTCATTCCATGGGGCCAGTACCACTCTGATACCAAAACCAGATAGATACCAATTCACAAAAAAAGGGATCTACAGTGCAATCTCTCTCATGAATATAGATGCAAAAATACTCAACAAAATATTTGCAAGGTGAGTTGAACAATGTATTTAAAAAATCATATATTTTTATCCCTTTATATCCCAGGGATTTATTCCTGGGATGCAAAGGTGGTTCAATATATGCAAAACAATCAATGTGACATGTCACATCAATATGAGAAAGGATAAAAACTATATGATCATTTCAATAGATGCACAAAAACTATTTGACAAAGTCAGCATCCATTAATTATAAAAGCCCTCTTAAATTAGGTCAAGAGGGAACATACCTCAACAAAATAAAAGCCTCATATTGAAAAACACACAGCTTTTGTGTGTAAAAAACTGTCAATCAATGGTAAAAAACAGGGCTTTTCCCCTAAGGTCAGGTCAGGAATAAGACAAGGATGCTCACTCTCACCACTTTTCTTCAACATGATACTGGGAGTCCTCAACAGCAATTAGACAATATAAGGAAATAAAAGGCATCTACATTGGTAAGGAAGAAGCAAAACTGTCATTATTTGCAGATTACATGATACTATATGTAGAAAACCCTAAAGTCTCTACCAAAAAACTACTAGAACTGATACATGAAGTCACTAAAGTTGCAGGATATGAAATCAAGGTACAGAAATCTGTTTCATTCTTATACACTAATAAGGAAGCAGCAGAAAGTGAAATTAAGAAAACATGCCCACTCACAATTGCACCCAAAACAGTAAAATATCTACGAATAAACTTAACCAAGGAGATGAAAGACCTGTACTCTGAAAACTATAAAATACTGATTAAAGAAATTCAAGATGATGCAAATAAATGGAAAGACATATCATGCTCGTGTGTTGGAAGAACCAATATTTATTAAAATGTCCATAGTACCTAAAGCAATCTACAGATTTCATGCAATCCTTATCAAAATGCCAACACATTTTTTTCACAGAACTGGAACAAAGAGTCCTAAAATTTGTATAGAAACACAAAAGACCTGGAATAGCCAAAGCAATCTTGAAAAAGAAAAACAAAATTGGAGGTACCACAATTCCAAATTTCAAGTTATATAACAAAGCAGTAATAGTTAAAACAATGTGATACTGGCATAAAAACAGACACATAGATCAATGGAATAGAACAGAAAACCCAGAGATAAATCTATAATTATATGGTCAATCAATCTTTTATACAGAAGGAATGGAATATACAATGGGAAAAAGAATCTCTTCAACAGATGGTGGTGGGAAAATTGGACAGCTACATGCAAAAGAATAAAGCTGGACCACTTTATTTCCCTATAGACAAAAATAAACTCAAAATGGGTTAAAGACCTAAATGTGAGACCTGCAACCATAAAAATCCTTGAAGAGAGAGCATTGGTAGTAATCTCTCTGACATTGCTTAGCAACATTTTTCTAGATATGTTTCCTGGAGCAAGGGAAATAAAAGCAAAAATAAACTATTGGGACTCCACCAAAATACAAAGTTCCTGCAGCAAAGGAAACAATCAACAAAAAACTAAACGTCAGCCTATGGAATGGGAGAAGATACTTGCAAACAACATACCTGATAAAGGGTGAGTATCCAAAATATATAAAGAACTGATACAACTCAATATCCCCCAAACAAATAATCCTATTAAAAACGGACAGAAGACATGAGCAGACATTTCTCCAAACAAGATATACAGATGGCCAATAGACACATGAAAAAATGCTCAACATCATCATCATCAGGGAAACGCAAATCAAAACTACCATGAGATATCATCTCCTACCTGTTAGGATGGCTAAAAGCAAAAACACAGGAGGGGCCCCTGGGTGGCTCAGTAGGTTGAATGTCTGACTTCGGCTCAAGTCATGATCTCGCGGTTCATGGGTTCGAGCCCTGTGTTGGGCTCTGTGCTGACAGCTCAGAGCCTGGAGCCTGCTTCGGATTCTGTGTCTCCCTCTTTCTCTCACCCTTCCTTGCTCACGCTGTCTCTCTCTCTCTCAGAAATAAATAAAAGATTAAAAAAAACACAGGAAACAGGTGTTGGCAAGGATGTGGAGAAAAAGGAATCCTTGTGCACTGTTGTTGGGGATGCAAACTGGTGCAGCCACTGTGGAGGTTACTCAAAAAATTAAAAATAGAATCACTCTATAATAATTTTATTATTACTCAAAGTTCATAGTTGACGTTCGGGTTCACTTTCGGTGGTATACATTCTATGGATTTTGACAAATGTGTAATGATATGTATTAACCATTGTAATAAGTTTTCACTGCCCTAAAACTACTCTGTGCTCCACCTTTTTAATCTGCCTCCCATAATCTCTGGCAACCATTAAGCTTTTTCCATACTGTGGCCTTTTCCATAATGTCATATAATTGAAAACATACATTTTGTAGCTTTTTCAGATTGTCTTCTCTTACTTAGTGATATGAATTTAAAGGTCTTGCATGTCTTTTTATGGCTTGATAGCTCATTTCTTTTTCAGTGCTGAATAATATTCCATGGTCTGGTTGTGCCACAGTTTCTTTATCTATTCATGTAGAGAAAGAGATCTTGGTTGCTTCCCAGTTCTGACAATTATAAATCTGCTATAAACATCTATGTGGAACATGTTTTCAGTTCCTTTGGGTAAATAACAAAGAGTGCAATTACTGGACCACATAGTAAGAGTTTGTTTAGTTTTGTAAGAAACAATTTTCGAAAATGTCTGTATAATTTGCATCCTCAGTAGCAATGAATTAGTGTTCTGGGTACTCCATATCCTTGCCTACATTTGATGTTGTCAGTGTTTTGGGCTTGGGCAATATTAATAAATATTCAGTGATAATCTCATTGTAGTTTTAATTTGCAATTCTCTAATGACATGTGCTGTGGAACATGTTTTCATATATGTACTTGCCATCTTGTTTGGTGAAGTGCTGTTCAGGTGTTTCACCCATTTTAAAATCAGGTAGTTTGTTTTCTCCCCCTGTCTGAAGTACAAGGGGGATTTTCTCAGAGATTCACTGTGAGAACCTGGTGGGAGCTTTTGGAGGCAAAACCCACAAAACGTCTGGATGCTCCCTATGACTAGGTCTCCCTGGACTTTTGGGCTTTGAGCAGGCTGGCTGACTTCCAGCTGGGTTCAGCAGTTGGGGAGCAGAAGTAAGAGGCTGGAGAGAGCAAAAAAAAAAAAAAAAAAAAAAAAGAAAAGGCGAGAGCATTTCTCCCCACCTTGATCTTTGAGGATGCCCCCCTCCTCACTTAGCTTCGGCAACTCTTTCAACCCCTCCCCTTTGGAAGTCTCTGGGTCCTCTAACGTCCCCATCTGTTCCCATAAGAAGGCATTCATTAAGTCCTTCTTCTGAACCACCCAGGGTAAACTGTGCTTCCTGCCAGAGCCCCGACTGCACCGCCACTGCCCGTGCTGGCGTCCACTTGCTCCACACTGCGCCATGCAGAGGAGGGCTCATTTCAGATCCGGAAGTGACACTCCCTTCTGTCTGTCACCTTCCCCCACATGGACACGCTGGCTACAATGCAAGGTGTGAGAGGCGTGTGGATCTTGTTCGGATCATGAGTCCAACAAACCAACTATGGAAAAACTCCTCATGAGATGTTTGGGGGAACCTGAATACCGACTGGAAATTTGGAGACTATTAAAAAATTATAGTAGATTTTTTTAAGGTGTATTAATGATCATGCGCTGGTTATGTTTAGAAGGGTCCTTAGATTTTAGGGATACATGCGGAAATATTTACAGAAGGTTTTCTGAGTCAGTGAAGGTAGTGGGAAGAGTCAGACAGGAACAAAGATGGGCTTTTCTCCTCTCTTGAGAAGTCTGCGGAGAACTGGCATGGGAATCACCAGACACAGTCTGGGGGTAGGGTGGGGGCTGAAATAGACAAAACAAGCCCAGCCCATAACTGCAACTGCTAAAGCCAGATAACAGACAGGAAGTCTCATCACCCTGGTCCCTGATAGCCACTCTCTCCACGTGTCATATACACTTGAAACTCTTCCATAAGAACATGTGATAGAAGCTTAGCTCATTTCTGAAGTCCCTGGAGGAGGCAGGGAGGCAGCTAAGCAATTGTCAGGAATGCTCCCCAAGACTGAAATGAAGTTATTTGATGTGACTGCCCACTAGGAGAAGTCAAGTGTAAAAATAACAGTGTTTCCATGCCTATGACACTGGGGTGTGAGCTCCAACTCACAGGCTGATTTTTTTTTTTAACAAATACTTTATTGTCAAGTTGGTTTCCATATAACACCCAGTGCTCATCCCCACAAGTTCCCTCCTCCATGCCCATCTCCCCCCTTCCCCCCACATCCATCAGTCCTCAGTTCTCAGGATTCAAGAGTCTCTCATGTTTTGCCTCTCTCCCTCTCCCCTACTGTTTCCCCCCTTCTTCTCCCTCACGGTCCTCTGTTAAGTTCTTCCTAATCCTCCTATACGTGCAAACATATGGTATTTGTCCTTCTTTGCCTGACTTATTTCGCTCAGCATAATACCTCACAAGCTGATTTTTAAAAGGAGCTGTTTCCCACGCAAACAGTACCTCCCCTTTGGGGGGAGTGGTGAGGTAGGCGGTAGAAATTCATTTAGAGGCCTCTGGGCACTCAGTTGAGCACCCGACTCTTGATTTCCGCTCAGGTCATGATCTCATGGTTCATGGATTTGAGCCCCACATTGGGCTCTGCGCTTCCCTGGACTTTTAAATTCATTAGATTCCAGAAATTTATCAATTACAGTTTAGGTTTTCCTACTCAGGCACTAGTTCCCACAGAAATTTCTGCTTGTGGATTTCTGCTTCAGTAAGTTATGATTCTCTGTATTTACCTATTTTCCTTTTCAAATTTTGGTGGCAGTGGTTTGTTCTGTGACCTCACTTCTCTGAAGAATCTAGGAAGAGTTGTTGATTTTTTAGTTGTCCACTTGTTAAGGCACAAGGGAACTACCAAGCTTTTTACATGCTATACCAGAGTAGAATTCCTGTTATTTAATTTTAAAACATAGGTTTGTTATTTTCTCATTGATGAGTTAGAGTAAACATATAACTTATTCTTCTGTTTGAAGCCTTTCAAGAGTTAAAGGGATGCAATTAATAATTATCCCAGACATCAAATATATACTGTAATGGATGATTATCCTATAGATGTGGTTATACCTGATGAGGATACTATGTCTTGGGAGCTAATAAGTGGCACTGATGCTCCAAACAATTGAACCTGAACAATCTGATCCTTGAGTGAGTGCTTTTAGCCTCTCTGCTATATAAGAGTCAGAGTTTAAAAAAAAAAAAAAAAAAAAGAGTCAGAGTTTTGAAGTGTCTTTTGTGTCTTTTCAAGGTCTTTGTCAGGATTCATTAGCACTTATCATTATTGCTATTCTTCACTGAAGATAAACATAATTGAAACACAGCATCCCATATTATTCATTAGCTCTTAATTTATTTTTATTTTTCTTTCAGTTGGAGGTCAAGAATTAAACTACTCTTTCCTTATTACTATACATAGCCTCCTCTAAATCTGGAAGTTATTCTCCTTCTGAGAATTCTGGATTTGAAAGCACCTATGTAATCTTTTATTTATTTATTTATTTATTTATTTATTTATTTATTCATTCATTCGTTCATTTGTTCCTTCGTTCATTTGTTTAATAATTTATTGTTAAATTGGCTAACATACAGTGTGTAAAGCGTACTCTTGGTTTTTGGAGTAGATTCCCATGGTTCACTGCTTACATACAGCACCCAGTGCTCATCCTAACAAGTGTCCTCCTTAATGCCTATTACCCACTTTCCCCTCTCCCTCACCACCTTATCCACCCTCAGTGTGTTCTCTGTATTTAAGTCTTTTATGGTTTGCCTCCCTCCCTCTCTCTAACTATTTTTTCCCCTTCCCTTCCCCCATGGTCTTCTGTTAAGTTTCTCAAGATCCACATAGGAGTGAAAACATGATATTTGTCCTTCTCTGACTTATTTCACTCAGTATATACCTTCCAGTTCCATCAATGTTGCCACAAATGGCATGATTTCATTCTTTCTCATTGCCAAGTAATACTCCATTGTGTGTGTATATATATATAGATCTATATATATAAATACCACATCTTCTTTACCCATTTATCTATAGATGGACACTTGGGCTCTTTCCATAATTTGGCTATTGTCGACAATCCTGCTATAAACATTGGGGTGTATGTCCCCTTTTGAAACAGCACACCTGTGTCCCTTGGATAAACACCTACTAGTGCTATTGCTGAGTTGTAGGGTAGTTCTATTTTGACTTTTTTGAGGAAACTCCATGCTGTTTTCCAGAGTGGCTGCACCAGTTTGCATTCCCACCAATAGTGCAAGAGGGTTCCTCTTTCTCCGCATCCTCGCCAACATCTGTTGTTTCCTGAGTTGTTCATTTTAGCCATTCTGACAGGTGTGAGGTGGCATCTCTATGTGGTTTTGATTTGTAGTTCTCTGATGATGAGTGATATTGAGCCTCTTTTCATGTGTCTGTTGGCCATCTGGATGTCTTCCTTGGAGAAGTGTCTACTTATGTCTTTTGCCCATTTGTTCAGTGGATTATTTGTTTTTTTGAGTATTAAGTTTGATATGTTCTTTATAGATTTTGGATACTAACGCTTTATCTAATATGTTGTTTGCATATATCTTTCCCATCTCATCAGTTGCCTTTTAGCTTTGTTGATTGTTTCTTTTGCTGTGCAGAAGCTTTTTATTTTGATGAGGTCCCAATAGTTCATTTTTGCTTTTGTTTCCCTTGCCTCCAGGGACTTGTTGAGTAAGAAGTTGCTGTGGCCAAAGTCAAAGAGGTTTTTGCCTGATTTCTCCTATAGGGTTTTGATGGTTTCCTGACTTACATTTAGATCTTTCATCCATTTTGAGTTTATTTTTGTGTATGGTGTATGAAAGTGGTTCAAGTTCATTTTTATGCATGTCACTGTCCAGTTTTCCCAGCACTTGTTGAAGAGGCTGTCTTTATTCCATTGGATATTCTTTCCTGCTTTGTCAAAGATTATTTGGCCATGCATTTGTGGGTCCATTTCTGGGTTCTGTATTCTGTTCCATTGATCTATGTGTCTGTTTTTGTGCCATTACCATGCTGTCTTGATGATACAGCTTGAAGTCTGGGATTGTGATGCCTCCTGCCTTGCTTTTCTTTTTCAAGATTGATTTGGCTATTAGGGGTCTTTTGTGGTTCCATAACATTTTTAGGATTGTTTGTTCTAGCTCTGTGAAGAATGCTGGTGTTGTTTTTGTTTCCATATATTTTTAAATTTCTTCTTTAATTGCCTGGTTGGCCCATTCATTCTTTAGTAGGATGTTCTTTAACCTCCATCCATTTGGAGGTTTTCCAAACTTTTTCATGTGGTTGATTTCAAGTTCATTAACACTGTGATCTGGAAGTGTACATGGTATGATCTCAATTCTTTTATATTTGTTGAGGGCTGCTTTGTGACCTAGTATGTGATCTGCCTAGAAAAATCTTCCATATGCACTGGAGAAGAGTGTGTATTCTGCTGCTTTAGGATGAAAAGTTCTGAATATATCATCAAGTCCATCTGGCCCAGTGTATCATTCAGGGCCTTTGTTTCTTTATTTATTTTCTATCTTGTTGATCTGTCCATTGCTGTAAGTGGAGTATTAAAGTCCCCTGCAATTATCACATTCTTATGTTTGTGATTGTGATTCTATCTCAGATTCTTGTGTTTGTGACTAAGTTTTTAATATACTTGAGTGCTACTGAATTCAGTGCATAAACATTTATAATTGTTAGCTTTTCTTGATGGATAGATCCCATAATTATGACATAATGTTCTTCTTCATCTCTTGTTTACAGCCTAGTTTAAAATCTAGTTTGTCTTATATAAGTATGGCTACTCTAGCTTTCTTTTGACTTCCAGTAGCATGATAGCTGGTTCTCCATCCCCTCACTTTCAATCTGAAGGTGTCCTCTGGTCTAAAATGAGTCTCTTGTAGACAGCAAATAGATGGGTTTTTTTAAAAAAGCATTCTGCTACCCTATGCCTTTTGATTGGAACATTTAGTCTATTTACATTCAGAGTTATTATTTAAAGATATGGATTTAGAGTCATTGTGATATCTGTAGGTTTCATGCTTATAGTGATGTCTCTGGTCCTTTGTGGTCCTTGCAACATTCCATTCACAGAATCTCCCTTAGGATCCCTTGTAGGGCTGGTTTAGTGGTGATGAATTTCTTCAGTTTGTGTTTGTCTGGGAAAATGTTTATCTCTTCTTCTATTCTAAATAACAAGCTTGCTGGATAAAGGGTTTTTGGCTGCATATTTTTCCTATTCAGCACACCTAAAATTTCCTGCCACTCCTTTCTGGCCTGCCAAGTTTCAGTAGATAGGGCTGCTACCACCCTTATGTGTCTACCCTTATAGGTTAGGGCCCCTTTATCCCTAGCTGCTTTCAAAATTCTCTCTTTATCTTTGTATTTTTCCAGTTCCACTATGATATGGGTCATGCAGAAGATCAATTCAGGTTATGTCTGAAGGGAGTTCTCTGTGCCTCCTGGATTTCAATGTCTGTTTCCTTCTCCAGATTGGGGAAGTTCTTAGCTATGATTTGTTCAAGTACACCTTTAGCCCCTTTCTCTCTTTTTCTTATGAAACCCCTATGATACAAATATTATTCTGTTTCATTGAATCACTTAGTTTTCTAACTCTCCTCTCGTGATCTAGAATTTTTTATCTCTCTTTTTCTCAGCTTCTTCTTTTTCTTAATTTTATCTTCTATTTCACCTATTCTCCCCTCTGCCTCTTCAATCCTCACTGTCACTGCCTCTAGTTTATTTTGCACCTCATTTACAGCATTTTTTAATTCATCACGACTATTTTTTAGTTCCTTGATCTCTGCAGCAGTAGATTCTCTGTTGTCTTCTATGCTGTTTTCAAGCCCAATGATTAATCTTATGACTTTTATTCTAAATTATTGTTCAGCTTTATTGTTTATATCTGTTTTGATCAATTCTCTGTCATTTCTTCCTGAATTTGTTTTGAAGAGAATTCTTCCATTTCTTCATTTTTCTAGTTTTCTGTCCCTTATGTGTTTTACAAGGTTTTTATGTGCCCTTGGGATCATACACTGTCCAGGACCTGGCCCTTCAGGAGGTGTTTTTTGGAGAGTGTTATTTGCTCTCTGTTGTTGTGACTTTGGTTACTTTATCTCCCTACTCATAGTGATGCTTTGGACCCTCCACCAGGTGTGCTTTGATTTTTTTTGTTGAAGTAGCCCTGGAAAGGAAAACAAACAGACAAACAAAAAACAAACAAAATAAAAACAAACACATTAAGAAACAAAAACACCAGAAACAAAACCCAGAAACACCAGTTACAAGTAAACAAAGGGTGGGAGTGGTGGTAATGGAAGAGGGCTTATCCCATAGGAAGGAAGAAATGACAGGGGCAAATAAAATAAAAATTGACCAGTCAGAGAAACTATACAGCTTAATCCATACAGAGAGAAAGGAAAATGAAGGGGTATAGAAAATGCATAAAGAGAATAGATTAAATATGTCTGCTTAAATAAACCAATAAGAGTAACCAGACTAGAGGAGGGAAAAGATAAGGAGAAAAGGAAGGAAGAATATATCTATATAATAAGAATTAAACAATTAAATCCAAGAATTAAATCAGGCAATATAACAGCACTGATCTGGAGGAGGGGCTGTCTGGTTTATAGATATGCAGTTACCAGGCACGGAGGGGCATGGTTTGGTGTAGGCAAGTCTGGCCTCCACTGTGGGCCTGCTAGCCATTCCCTGAGGCCCCACCTTAGTGATGGGGAGAAAAATGGTGACACCACTGTCTCTCCATAGACCCGGTGTCCCAAACCACACTGTTTAGGCTGTCCTCACTGTGCCTCTGGTGCAAACAACATGGTTTGTCCTGCTCCACTGACTCCTGTGCCTCCCTGGCACTTGGCTGGGATTTAAACCCTGATATCTTAAGGATTCCCATTCCGTGCAGCCGGGTTCTGGAGAAGAGCCACCCCTCCGCTTCACAGTGCCATGCCTGGTGAAGGCGGTTTGTCCCCCTCCACCAACTCCAGCACCTCCCTAGCGCTCAGCTGGAACTTAAACCCCAATGTCTTTAAGGTTCCCACTCTATCCATCCCAGTTTCAAGAAAGTGACGCTCTGCACCACCTGATTCATGGTCTCTGGCTGGCGGGCACAGGCAGCCTTTGCCCTTAGAATAGACATATACCTTTTTCCCACAGCACTCCAAGGAGGGGATCGCTTTCTCCCACTGTGGACTGTATCTCTGAGCTAGTTACTGAGCCCAGGGCTGCCTCTCCGCCTCCCCAGGTGCGTGATCAGGGCAGCTGGCCCCAGTCAGGAGAAAGCCCCACAGCTGGAGATTGGATCTTTCCTGGTTTTTCTCTTGTCCAGATACAGTCTTGGGCTTCTCCAGCCTCTCTTTCTATTCCCTTTGTCTCTCCGCAGAAGGGGATCCTCCATTCCCAGTTTGCAACCACACACCTATGGCCCATCAGGTTGTTTCAGTGAAGCCCTGGAGGCATCTCTGTCAGTTTGCTGCCCAGACTCTTGGCCTCAACACTGCTGTGTTTGAGAGATGAGGGAACTTTGGGTCCCCCTACTTCTCCATCATGCTGGCCCTTCCCCACCAGTAATCTTTTAGTTCTACATGTAGATAGGCAGGAACATATAATATAACTAAATTGCCAAAAAACAGAGCTAATCACATGTAGAATCAAGCTAAGAATTGGGAGGTGGAAAAATATGGTGATTAAAAATGGAATTAGGGGCACCTGGGTGGCTTAGTCAGTTAAGCATCTGACTTAGGCTCAGGTCATGATCTCACAGTTCATGAGTTCAAGCCACATGTCAGGCTCTGTGCTGAGAGCTCAGAGCCTGGAGCCTGCTTTGGATTCTGTGTCTCCCTCTCTTTCTGCCTCTCCCCTGCTCATGCTCTCTCTCTCTCAAAATAAATAAACCTTTAAAAATTTTTAAAAAATGGAATTAGGTTGCTTAGATTCCATACCCTACAGTCTGTAAGCCTTTAGGTAATAGTGTGTTTTACCTCTCCCAATCTTACTTCCTCATCTGTGTAATTGAGAAGATAATAGTACCTATCTCATAGAGTTGTTTCAAGTCTATGTCCACCACATAATCACAACTCAATACATGGTCTCTATTATTATTTTTATCTGAGTCTTTAGATTCCCAGTGATGTGCTTTGAACATGTGCTGCCTTTGAATCTCTTTTGACAATGGCTTTTTGAGTGTAGATCTTGAGTCCACCAGCAGGAGTTCATTGATTATTTTAAGTTCCTATTTGTATAACTAAATGTGAAAAGAAAGTAATCTTCACTATCTCCTTTGCAGTACACAGCTGAGAATAGACTTCTCTGCCTTTGCAGAAATAAAGGAATAGTAAAGAAAAGACTTCCAAAATTTCACTTTTATTTTTATTACATTATAAATATACATGAAAAAAAATCAGTTTCAAAGGTGCTTAACAGAAACTGTTAGTTCCTTGCACACTCCTGACTTTTGATTACTGATTTCTAGAGACTCTTACTGTCAATCCTTTTAGCTTTCTTTTGGTTTTACGTTCATATTTCTATGTAATCTGTTTATACTACTATTTCTTGATTTTTTATTTTTAGATATTCACTTTTGACTCCCTCCTGTGTAGAAGGATTTAGTTTTCTTAAATCTCTCTCCCATACCCACTTATACTAATCATATATATATATATATATACACTTGCCTTCCCAAGTTCTACTAATATATTTAGATTTATGATTCTGAAAACATCATTTGCAGCTGAGCCATGTGTAAATTATGATTACATTATCTTTTTTTTTTTTTTTTTACATAATATTGTGGTCTTCAAGGTTGATAGTTGTCTCTCTTTTTGTTTGTTTTTATGGTCTTCTATATATCCATCACCAGTACTTTCCCAGCTTCTCCTTCAGGAGTCTACATCTTTTAATACCTTAAAAAATTGTAGACATTAGGCATTCTATCACTTTCATTTTTTTTCTTGGTGGGGAAACACAATTTTTCAGTAATCTGCACCCTCTCATTCTAATGGATGTTGACTGTTCTTATGGCCTAGTACTGGGATCTACACCATCCTGAAAATTCCCTTCTTTCTTGGTTATATTATATTTCTTCCTTTCTGGATCTCTTATTTACTTCTCTGTCAGTTTGCTTTCCATGTTTGGTGGAACATACCCTTTAGTAGTTTCTGAAGAAAAAGAAAAATGAAGGTAAAATATTTTTATATTTTGCAAGTCTGAAAATATCTTTTTCTACTGTCACATTTATTGATAGTTTAGAATTCCAGGCTAGATATAGTTTTACCCTCAGAATTTTGGAAATATCACTCTATTGAGTTTTAGTTTCCAGTTTGTTGCTGGGAAGACCGATGCTATAAATATTCCCAAACTTTCTTTTGGTATTTGAAATCTTATACTGATATGCCATATTGTTTGTGTTTTTCAGATTGTGTTGGACACTTGATGGGTTCCTTTAATGCATAATTTTATCTTCCACTTATAAGCTATTTTCTTGAATAGTGTGTTCCCTCCCCACCAATTATTTGTTTCATCTTCTCTGTTTTCCCAGAATGTCAATTATTCAGATACTGGATCTTATGGATTATTTCTCTAGTTTTAAACAAGTTTTTCCTTTCTATTATTTACTTCTATTTGTTTTGTTTTCTGGAAGAGTCTCTAACTTGGTACTCCAACCATTCAACTAACATTTTTAAAAATTTCTACTCGTACTTTTAGTTAATGAGAATCCTTTTTGTTTATTTGAATGTTTTCTTTTATGACATTCTATTTTTATTCAATGAATGCAATAACCTCTCATTAACAAACAACATTTGTTTGTTTTGGTCTCAAAGATTCTCCTTGGCTCTCCATTTAAATTATTAAACAATTTTTTATTTTTTATCAAAGCATATATGACATTTAATATTTGATATTATTTTTATAATATAATATAATATTTTATTATATTATATATAAATCTATAATATATAATATATATTATATTTTTATATTTTTATATTTTTATATTATATTATATTATATTATATTATATTATATTATATTATATTATATTATATATTATAATTATATATTTATATATATTATATATATTATATTATTATAAATTTGATATTTAACATTTGATATTAGTTTCAGGTGTACAACATAGTGGCTTTACAATTACATATATCACAGAATGGTAAAATAAATGTCACAGGGATTTAAAATACAGCATAAGGAATATAATCAATAATATAATAAATTTGTATGATGACAGATGGTAACCTACACTTACTGATTTATATTCAAAAATTAAATAGTAATAGGTGATTGGAAACTCTATGTGGGTGTGCTTTGCTAAAGGAGTTACAGGCTTTTTAGTAGGATAACTTATTAGGCTGTTTTGATTGGAGTTCCTCTGAATTTCAATATCTATGCTTTCTTCTTAGAATCATTAATTTCCCCAGACAGAGTTGCTCCAGTCCCCTGCTTGGGGGGCTAAATTCTACCATCCAGCTTTTTCTTAAACTAGATTAAAGAGAGGTCTTGCCATTCAGTATGTGGAATTTCACTTAATCACCCTCTTTTAATACCTGATGCCCTCTAACTGGGCCAGGTGCCCATTAGTTCAGTTTTCCGTAGTTCAGTGTTTCCAGAGAGTAAATCTGTACTCTCCTGCCAGAATGGGACAGGGTAGCTCTTAGCTATGTTATCCATGGAAATCGCACTGCTTTCATCCAGCACTCTTATTTTCAGCCTCAAATGCCACCACTACTCTCCATTATTGTCAGAGCTATTGGTTTCCCTGAACCTTTCTGAGAGGCTGTGATGTATATTAGCCAGCTATGGAGCTTCTCCTGTCACTGGGTCTCTTGGATGCAATTTTCCTCTTACTCTAGTCTGTTAACTTAGTTAGTCATCCTGCGGGTTTCCAGTTTCAAAATTTTTTTTCAGTTCTCTCCCATTTTCTTGGACTTTCTTGTTTGAAACCTTAATTTTTAAAATTCTTTTTCTGGTGAGAAGCAGTATATTGTATGGGTTCTGGATGCCTAAACCCGTGTATGACCTTGGGAAAGTTACTTAATCTCTTCCTGCCTTATTTTCCTCATCTTGAAAAAATAGTAGTTGGAGTCCTTTTTTAATGATTAAATGATTTTTTTTAGAGTAAATGATGTAAGACATGTTAAGCATGTAAAGCCATAGCTGACCCAATAAATATTACCCATTATAGAGTGCTTTCAGGTAAAAAGATAAAGGTGTGTGTTCAGTTTATCATGTTTAACTGGGAGTCCAAAGAATGCACTTAAAGATTTGAATCACTAGACAAGTATTGTTCATTTTATCTAGTGAAGGGAGCAATGGGCAAAGACAAAATATCTGGTGTGCTACATAAAATGTCTGGGCTTTTACATTATTTTATTACTGAAATATACCTTGGAAATTATGGTTTCCAACTCTTTATATTACAGATGAAGAAAACTGATACCCAGAGAAGAGAGTTAAGAGATTTGCCTTGAGACTAGAATCCAAGCCTCAGGATTCCTAGTTTAGTCTTCTTTCCATTAAGTCATAGTTCTTTTTCTAAGGAACAGGGAATGCTGTGAGACTTGAAACTTTATTTTTGGTGATGACACTATCCTATACCTAATTTTCTTATAATTTGTTTGTTAAGTGCTCAGAACTGGATCAACAATAAGCTTTGGTTTATGACAGACTCTCTTCATCGGTCCATGTGTAGCCTACTTGTTTGCTTGTTTTCAATAAAGTAATACATAAAAAAATTAAAGAACCCATATTGTGTACATTCCTTGGAAGAAAATTTTAAGTGTATAATTTATACATAGTACAAAAATAAACTCATATATTTAAAATTATTGTGATATTATGGATGGGTGGTTTTATTTTAAATATTTATTTATTTATTTATTTATTTATTTATTTATTTATGAGAGTGTGAGAGAGAGGCAGAGAGAAAACTCCCAAGCAAGCTCTGGGCTGCCAGTGCAAAGCCTGATGCAGGGCTTGAACTCACAGACTATGAGATCATGACCTGAGCCCAAACCAAGAGCTGGATGCTTAAGAGACTGAGTCATCCAGGTGCCCCAAGATGGGTGATTTCAAAACTATCCTGCTCATCCCATCAAAATTCACCAGACTGGGATAGCAGTAGATTAGAAAACAAAGTAAGACAGAGAGGAACAGGAATAGGACCTGAAATATGAGTACCTTGCATTTAGTGTTGGGACATATATGTCTCTAAAATTTGTTAGTCTTTTGCAAACTGTGTGATAAAGTGGGTTTGTTTATGATACAGGTTTAAGAACCATTGGAGTCATCACCAAATTGGATCTTATGGATGAAGGAACAGATGCCAGGGATGTTCTGGAGAACAAGCTGCTGCCTCTTCGCAGGGGTAATGTACTGTGTCCTACACAAGACCTCCTTTGGTGATGTGGCAGAGAAACAACTGGGAAACCAATGGGAAACTTGGTTTTATGCCTTCATGGTTGTGAGGAATAATGTATTCATGATTAATTATACTTTTTATGGAGTGGCATAATGTTCCCAAGTGATATATTAAAAATGATCCAATAGGAGAATTATTTCTTAAAATAACAGGAATAAGAAAACAGGAAAAGGAAAGAGTTTGAAGGGAGGGTATAAATATTCATTGTAGACTGCATAAACATATACTATTTTGTTTTAAGTTTGATTTATTTACTTGCCCACATATGAAAAAACTGCTAAGAGACACACTGTATTAAACTGTACAGAGCTTTTAAGGGCAAAAGACATTGTTGTGTTAATGCTAAGAAATTATAATTAGCCACACGAACCAGCCTTTGTTAAATACTAATGTCTCAAACTGAGTTTTGTATAGGATTCAGTTCTTCAGTCCTTAAAAATAGTTTTGCCTTTCTTATTTAGCCTCTTAAGGAGCCTTGAAATCTTCCCAGAATAAACAACAAAAAACATCCTAAACCCCACTGTATGTGTTCTGTTTCAGGTTATGTGGGGGTGGTAAACAGAAGTCAGAAGGACATAGATGGGAAGAAGGACATTAAGGCTGCCATGTTGGCAGAAAGGAAATTTTTTCTCTCGCACCCAGCTTACAGACATATTGCTGATAGGATGGGGACTCCACACCTGCAGAAGGTCCTTAATCAGGTAACAATGTTTTCTCAAGCAACAAGAACAATTATGAAATATGTAAGTTACTCTTAGAATTCATATTTCTCATTTTAATATTCACTTTTTTCTAAAATAAGACATCCAGCTTAATGATATGAATTAAAAAATGAATATGAAAACTTAGTTCCACACTCTTACTGTTCTCAGTGAGTAGAATCTGCTTTAATGTTATTGAAAGAATACTGCTCAAAGCAGAAGCATACACTTATTTAGGAATAGTGCACAAGGGTACACATTAGCACCCATTTTACTCACAATATGTAGTTACCTTAAGAAATTAAATTTGTATATTTCTGAAAGGTTGATTTCTTGGGATCTGGTTTTAAAATGTTAATTTGTAATAGCTTAGATTTCCTTAAGTTAGGCATCATTATAAGCTCACTGATATCCATTCATCTAGAAGTTTTTCCAGATTAACTCCTTTCCCTGCACAGATAGACTTGGGCCCCCATCTTCTCACATTGCATGAATTTACATACTTCTTCCATGAAACCTCAGTACACTTTTTTTGTTTTTTTTTTACATACTTTTCATCTCCTGGGGAAGTTAAGCATCATCCTTAGTGAGTGCAGGCTTCCTCCCTGAGTTTCAATTAAATTGACCAAATGGTGAGCAGCTTTTCTCACAAATAGAATTATAAGATGTGCTTCAACTCTTGTTTATGAATTTTAACAGTCAATAAGTCAAGTTATTATTGCATGTTCTGATTGTTTGCTCCTGGAAGGTGTCAGCAGAGACTAACATAGTAGCAGCCTACTTGTGACATTGGACCTGAACTATTTAGGCAAAACAATTGAACAAGTTTTGGAAAGTTAAAAAAAAAAAAAAGCAGTGGTATACTTCTATTTTTTGTGATATAACATAGACTAATGTAAAATTTGTGCTTTTTAATTAAGGGTAGATGAGTATTTAGAAGCCAGGAGGTAGTGCTGTGTTTGTGTCATTTAACAAATATGAATATATTTTAGACACAGAATATTGATTTGTCATGCAAAACCATAATATTCCACAAATATATTAAATATTGGCAAAACTCTTTTTAGATTAATTCTTTTCTCCCTGTATTTATCTAAGAATAACACAAACTGAAAAAATCACTAGGATGACCAGTAAGATAAGGTTGGAAATAAATTAGGTTGTGAATACTAGAAAAATAAAAAGAATATGATTGGCAATTTTTTCATACAAATGACCCCTAAATTATGACATAATTGGATTCTGGTTGTCTGAAAACTGAATGAATTCTGTACTGAAGATCTCTCATTTCTTTGATAATCACCTTCTTTTTATTGCTTCAGGGATCTTCAAACTGTTTGAAAATAGGATACTTTTATGGCTGATTCATTGTGTGCACCACCTCTGGGCCTGAGGGACAGTTTCTATGGTGAAAACCTGGAACAGAACATGACATTTTTGAGGAATTGAATGTCATTATGGCTGGAGGGCAGAGAATGAGGGAGTGAGTTGTAAGAGACAAATTTGGAGAAGTAGGCAGAGGCTGGATCCTGTAATGTGTGTAGGCAAGTTAAAGATTTTTGTTCTTATCCTAAGAGGAGTAGGCATTTAAGGCATCTGAATAGGTGAATTACACAGTTGTATTTGTGGATTAACAGTGATCATGGTAGTTGCAGATAAGATCAAGACTAGACACCAGAAGTTAGGAGTCAAAATGATAGTATCTTGGTCTTGGTTAGGGCCAGTGAAGATGAAAAAAGCAGAATTGAGAATTGTTTAGGAAAATTGAGAACTTGGTGGTAGATTAGGTCTGGTGAGTGATGGAGAGGTGTAGTCAAGGATAACTTCCAAGTTCCTAGATTGTTATGAAGTCACCAAAATGGACAACTCTGAAAGGAAGATTAGGTGCTTGATTTCAGACATGCTGGGGCTGAGGTGTCATTGACACATCTAAGAGAAGTAAAGTCTGTGGTCTAGGACATATGCCTGCAGCAAAATTAAAATGTCTGGTCTGTAGATAATACCTTGGTATTCATGGGTGTTTGGATATTTATTAAAGCTATGAGTGGAATAGGATCCCTTTAGGAAAGGAATCTGTTCAAAGAAGACGATTAGGGATCAGATTTGAGGAATGTCAATATTTACAGGTCTGGTGGAGAGGTATGGCCTAGCAAAGGAGATGGAGAAGGTACATCCATAAATGTTAGGATAAAAATGAGAGGACATAGGGTGACCAAAGCCAAGGAGAGAAGTGTTTTAGGAAGCCAAGAGTGGTCCACAGTGTTGCTTTGCTGTTGAGATGCTTGAGAAGCAAAAAGTGGAAACCTAGTGTTTTTATCATTTACCACTCACATGGCAGACAGGTTTCTCGTGGTTACTGGTATTCTTAGACTTGGGGGTTTGTGGCGTTGCTACTGGGAATGCAGTCCTCTACATTCTGCTTCAGAGCTATAATAATAGCACATGCTGGGTAATAGCATACATCATACTGTGGGCAAAGGTATAATATAGTTACAAACTATCAACAATTAAATAACTATAGATTCATTGAATAGATATATTCAGGTAACCTCAGATAAACATAAAAAATGATTAAGATGGTTTCTTCAGTCAGTCTGGGTATATTTATTTCCCTTACTTTTTTTTTTTTAATGTTTACTTATTTTTGAGAAAGAGAGAGGCAGAAAGAGGGGAGACAGAGGATCCAAAGCAGGCTCAACGATGATGGCAGAGAGCCCAAAGCAGGGCTCAAACTCATGAGATCATAACATGAGCCAAAGTTGGATGCCCAACTGACTGAGCCACCCAGGCTCCCCAATTACTCTTACTTTTAATTTATTATTCTTTTTCCTGCATTTCTGTGAAGTTTACATTCTTCCTTTCTTCTAATTCCAAGTTTATTACTTAACTAATTCAAGAAGATTATCTTTTTTCTCCTTTTAATTCAGACTTTTGCTTAACTGCATTGTAATGGAAAGAACATAAGGCAGAGAGCTAACCAATCTGGGTTTATATCCCACATTTTTTTTTTTAAGAGAGAGTGAGCGAATGTGGGTGCACACAAGTGAGGGAAGGGGAGAGGGAAAGGAAGAGAGAATTTTAAGCAGGCTCCATGCCCAGTGCAGAGCCCTATGTGGAGCTCAATCTCACAACCACAGGATAATGACCTGGGCCAAAATCAAGAGTTGGATGCTTACCCGACTTAGCCGCCCAGGCACCCCTTTTTTCTTAATTAATTTTCTTTTTTCTTAATTAATCTTTTTTCTTAATTAATCATGTGCTCATATACAATCTCTCTGAGAATTTTTCACCCTGCTAAGTGGGAGGTGCTGGCATATGATCTCAGTGGAAATACCAAGTAGATGGTTAGGTAGAGATATCAGCAGCAGAGAGAGTGATTTCTTTTGCTAGTCATGGAGCTTTTGTATGCAAACTGCTGAAGGCATAAGCCACTGAACACCCACCTCTGGACTGGCACTAAAGGCAGGGCAAGAGGAAACACCTGTCTGAGCTGCAAAGTGGAGAAGAAGTTAACAACTGACAGGTACCTATGAGTTCTACCAGTATGGTCCTGAAAACACCCAGCAGCACCTAGAAGTCTCCAATTCCTTGATTTCTAACCACATTCTAACTTATCTTACGTATATTGTATTTTTCCTATAATATAGGTAATCTGATAAATCAATTTATGCAAAATTGTTATTAGGCAGCCTCATTATTACTGTTATGTGCATTTTAACAGGGTCTTTCCAGGCACAAAGAAGTAGCCCAAGTGAGTAACTCCAGTTGAAGGGATTTTGAGCATGTCCATAAGGCCATAGAGGAGAGAATGGGAGCTTCTTCTCATTATTTATCTACATAGTTAGTCTCAAATGTATATATGTATGTGATTTTTAAGTTTTGAATGATTCGGAAAAGAGAAAAGGTCAATTTTTATCTCATGAGTTAATCTTTAATCTGTTATATCCATATGATGTTGTTTTGTTTTATTTAGCAACTTACCAACCACATTCGAGATACCCTGCCAAACTTCAGGAACAAACTACAGGGACAGTTGCTCTCCATTGAACATGAAGTGGAAGCCTATAAAAACTTCAAGCCAGAAGACCCCACCAGGAAGACCAAAGCATTGTTGCAGTGAGTCACCTTTCCCTTCCCTTGTTCAGCATTTGAAACTAATTTCTTCAGTTTGCTTTTGCCTCAGTCTATTTGTCATGCTATTTTCTAGGTTTAAAAGGAGAAGCAGTATATGATACTTTGTGTATATTATACAATGGGTCTTGAGTCTTTACGTGTTCTTGAATAATTGTTGATCTTATTCTCTTACTATAAATCTAACCAATTGGTCATTCCCATGTCCAATTTCTTTGTACTTTTATAACTGGATTCCATAAATGAGTAAAACCAGTAGTGATAACTCAGCAGAGTTTTTGCCCTTAGTCTTTAGAAGTGGACAAAGGTCTTGTTGAAAATGTCCTTTGTATTATACAACTGTTTCTACTGATGTCACTTGTACTTATTATCTTTTTATTATTTCAGTCATTTCATGTGATTTATGTATGTGCATTTTTTAGTGGAATAGGAACCAAGGCTTTAATAATAAAATATGGACAATAAGGCCACATTTAAATTTCTTTTTCCTTTTTGATATGATTTTACTGTAGCTGTTTAAAAATACAAATGTTAAAACTGACAAGTATCTTTTTACTCCTTCATGATCTTCCCATCTTACCCTTGGGTTACTACGTTTATCCCTGAGAGGTCTTGGGTGGTGCAGCAGAGTTGTTAGAGGATTGCCAGCTCCTTGTATCTTTTATCTTTATTCTCTTTTTTGGCCCTTCCTAGCCTCACCTGCCCTTTTATTCCTGTGCTGCAACTTATATCAGGTTCCTCTCAAGCAGAAGACACCCTGCCTAGCTGATATTCCAGAACATCCTAAGTCCATTTACAAAAATAATGCTTGCCCCCTCTTATGGCCCCTTTCTTCCTGTGCAGCCTTGCAATCAATACTCTTCATTTGGCTTTTAAAATACATGACATAATTCCTGTCTTTGTAGAGATATTTCTAAATGCTCAAATTATTTAAGTAAAAATTTAATACGACATTCTATGTTTCCCTATTTAAAAATATTACAGGATACAGAAGAAAGAGTGGATTCAACTTTTTCCTAGTTTATCTTTTCTTTTTATTCCTGGCTTTGGTCAAGCTCCTAAAAAAACCTCTTCAAGTTATAGAGAAAAGAAAGCTATTTCTGTGTAGGTTCTAGGTCATTATCTTAACATCCAACTGAAACTTTTCTCCTTACTAATGCTGATCTTGCCTCTGTGACTCCATTGGACTCAGATTACAGAATTTTCACCATCTAGATTCTTCCCTTGTAGGGAGCTGATCAGTTCCTTCCTCTCTCTCTTTCTCTCTTTTTCCTTTCCTTCTCCCCTTTCTGCCTGCCTCTCTTCTGGCTTTCCTCTCATCTCTTTGCGTTTGACTTGGAGTCTGGTTCTCTGATATCTACTGGAAAGACTTTTGCTTTCAAGGAGAGGCCATAGTAGAATAAGGGAAACAGATCTATAAGCAACTAACTGTGTTAAAATCTGATAAATGCTATGTTTCTGGTAAGTATAAAATATTAAGGGAGCCCATATGAGGAAGCAGTTATAGGTGAGGAAGGTTGTGAGTTCACAGAGAACATGATACTTTAATGAGATGCTGATGTATGGGAAGAGTTTGTCAGGTGGAAGAGAAGGAGAAGAGAATAGTGTGAACTTGGGTATGGTTTGTTTTAGGGGACCAGGGGGCTGGAGTGTAGGATATGAGCAAAGGAGTGGCTGGAGGTAAATTATCTAAAATTTCCCAGGTTTCAGTGCATGTGTCATGTATATACCTTCTCAGGTGGTTAAAAATTAGTTTAACATTGGCATATGTGTAAACATAGCTACATCAAAGTATATTCTGATTTTTTTGGCCTGAATAATTTGCAGTTTTAATTCATCCATGACTTTGATGAAAGAGACTAAAAAGTACAAGTTTTAGATGGTTTGAATTTTTTCTATTAAATTTTAAATTTGAAAGTAGTACCAGTATGTCAAAATTAGTTTCTAAATTTAGTAATCACAAATGGAAGTGGTTATTTTCTCCCTATATTTCTTTGTGTTTTTTTTTTACCAACCACCTAAGGTAATTCATTCCTTCATTGAAGTTACTGAGTATGACTCATGTATTGAGAAGGGGGAGATAAATAAAACACATGGTCCTTGCCCTTAGGAGAGAGACTGGTAGGTGAACAATGGTGATGTACTCTGCTAAGCACTACGCTGAAAATAAGCTGAAGAAACAGAGGAGGGGCCCTTCATCTGACAGTAGTGAGGAGGGGTGGTGAATAGGGTCATGGAAGGTTTCATGAAAAAACTAATGCTTGACCTGAGTCTTGAAGGGCAGAAAACAATAAACCAGGCAAGGAAGCAAGCGGCAGAGAAAAGGGTTTTCTGAGCTGAAAGGAAAACAGGTGTAAAAGCACAGGGACATGGTACTTGTAGGGAACTGCAAATTGCTTTTTTATGATTGGCTTAGAGGTGAATGTGGACTAGCAGGGAGAGGTGGAGTCTCCAGGGCCAGACCAGGAAGAATCCTGGGTGACAAGTTAAAGAGTTTTACTTTTTATTATTTAAATGTGGGGAATCATGGAAAACCAAGGCTAGAGCTAGTTGTAGAGGGGGATGGGGAGGCCACCAATTTGCATTGTTCTGGCATACTGAGGTCTGTGATCCTGGAGGTGGGGGGAAGAGAGTAGCTCACAGAGAGTAGCTCACAGAGTAATGAGGGGGCTCAGCTGGAGCAGTTAGGACACTAGGCGAGTGTGCTATCAAAGGAACCGAGGTTCAAATAAATGTTATAGATAATGCTTACCTTGGGGTAAGAAAAGAGAGAATTCTGTTCTAGATTTGAAATAGAAACGTTTAGTAGCCACTCCTCAACAATGCTTGTTAATGTAGCAGCTGTTCCCACTCATGCCTGGAAAGGGAAGATTGCCACTATGTCAGAGTCTAGAACTGCACTGTCCAATATGGTAGCCATTTGCCACCTATGCCTGTCCAAGTTTAACTTTGTTAAAATTAAATTAAATTAAAAAAAAAAGGAACCGAGGTTCATTTTGACTATTCTATGCAAAGTTTTATTGTTTAACTTAAATTCTTGTTTTCAGTATATTTAAATACCATTTTATGATTTCAACTAATTGGACAGAATGCATCTAATGACATAGGTATTTAAGATATATATTATAATTAAATGCCTAAAATAAATCTTGATAGCATGTATTTCATAGAGTTACAGTTTTGAGTGCAATGATCATTCTGCCAGTAGGTGCCACTAAGAACACTAGGGAAAGGGCTCTAAGGGATAACAATGGCAAATTAAAATGAGAAATGTAAAGCCTTATAACTTTAACTTGAATTTATTTCTCTTTTACGATTGTAGGATGGTTCAGCAATTTGCTGTGGACTTCGAGAAGAGAATTGAAGGGTCAGGGGATCAAGTAGATACGCTGGAGCTCTCAGGAGGGGCTAAAATTAACCGTATTTTCCACGAACGCTTTCCTTTTGAGATAGTAAAGGTTTGTACCAAATGTTATTTTTTCCCCCTTTAACTTCATTTCATTTTCATGTTCTATTCTATATAACTGTTCATAAAATGTTACATGAGTGCTCTGGGACTAAGATAGTTCTTTGAACAAAAATCTCCATATTAAGGTGATGAAATTTAGGAGAGAAATATTTTCTTATGGATGGTTCTGATTTTATTTAATGGGATCTAACAACATTTCAAATTATTTCAGCAAGTACTAATTGAGTTCCTATGATGTTTATTTGTTGTCTAATTAATTTAAAAACATTTCTTGAGCACCTATTCTGTGCCAAAATTCTTGGTGCCAGTGATCAAGACAGAGGCACTGTTTGGTGGGGAAAGGCAGAAAATTTTACAAATAGGCAATGTAAGAAAGCATCAAGTGTTATTATGTAACATAATGTTAGAGAGAGAGACAGAGAGAGGGGTTGGGTGAGCCACTTTTGATGGGATGTTTCAGGCAAGGTCTCTCAGAGTAGTGGACATTGAAAGCACAACCAGAATGGCATGAAGAGGTCAGCTGTAAGAATCTTGGGGAAGAAAGTCATTCAAGGCAAGCAGTCAAGGATGAGGCCCTAAAGCCAGCATCTGTACAGTGGGTAAGGAATAGATGAGGCTGGTGCAGAGCTGATGAAGGGGAGAAGGGTATGCCTTGGATTCAGAAGAAGAAATTTCCCAGTTTATGAAGGGCCTTCCAGGTTGAGTGAGGCATTTATATTTAACAATGAGAAATTAGGGGAGAGTTTTGAGAAAAGGTGTGACCAGATTTGGTTGATGATTTTAAAAGAATGCTTTGCAGGCTAGATTGTAAAGGGGCAAGAATTGGTTCAGGGACATAAGTAAGGTAAGTTCACCAGTAGGGCCAGAGCAGGAGTGAATCCACTTTCTGTGGGACCTAATGTTTATACAGTTTTGGGGGGTTGTTGAAGAAGAAGAATACAAAATTATAAACACATGGCCACAGGCTCTTGGAAGGCTCTTATGCAAGAGAGAAGCCCTGAAACTGAATTTTCTTAGCTTCATAGTAAAAATGCTCCAGAAGAGAGGATGGGGAGAAGTGGATGGATTTGTAATTTTGGTGGTAGGGTCAGTAGGGTTTGAATTGATATGCAAGATTCAAGAGAGGGAAGATCAAAGATGACTCCTAAGGTTTTGGCTTGCACAATAGCAAATGTCAGTGCCCATCAGATGAGGGAAACTGAACAAAAGCTGAGTTTGTGTAGAGGTACAAACCAAGAGTTTTATCTTAGATATGTGTAGTTTGGATTGTTCAACAGGCAGCTAAGTGTTTTAAAGACTATGCTACTTGCTTCACATACAGAAGAGGGTGCTTTTATCTTGTGGTGGGAGGCAAATGGGTAAATAGATAGTTTTGTTAAAATGTGCTAAGTAAAGTGATAAACTTCAGCACAAGGTGCTATGGAAACACAGCCTACGGACCTGAATCCCCAGACTGAGTGTGTGAGGGAGCCTGGCTTCTGAGCTGAGTTTAGAAGGATGAGCAACTAGTGAAGCAGGAGAAGGTTGGGGGCTGGAATTGTTCCAGCCAGGGGGGGAGGAATAGCCAGAAGAGGCCTCAGCTCAGCTGCGGGCCACAGGGTGTGGGTAGGGAACTAAAGCAACTTATCATTTTATGGTATAGAGTGTGAGGGGGAAAATGGATAGATGGGCTGGAGGGGCCAAATCTCAGAAGTAAAAGGCTGAACCAAATGTACTCTCATAGCCCTTTTAGGTCTAAGCTCCATGACACTTTGATCCTAATTCCAAGTAAATTTAAAGTACCTAAAACTTCTGGGAAATTTTTATGCAGCAATCTATCCTGCATTGGATTGGTAAAATATTATTAATTTCCTCTTGTAAAGAGGCCTTGAATGCAGGTGGTTAAAATGGTCAGGGAGAAAAGACAGCCATTGTTAATCTCAGCACAGCTGGACTGCTGTTACATGTCAGGTGACACTTATTTATGCATTTGTCTGTGAATACATTTACTACATTCAGCAAAAGAATGAAGAATTGTGTATTTCAGATGAATGGCCAGATTTATGTCCAGAAGGCATCCTTTATGTATAGTACTCCTATCTATAACAGCGTTAAAATCCATTGCACTAAAACTCCTAGAAATCCCCAATGTTCTATGTTGCCTTGAACTTTATATAAACAGATGTTTTGACCATCTGGGTTTAGGTTAGGAAAGGCATAGTATTCATTTATTAATAACTAAGTCAAGTTATTCTCATATTTTAATTTTCAACAATATTGTTATTCAAAGGAATTAAGTGTTTTAACTGGGGCTCATTTTGCTTCTGCAGATGGAGTTCAATGAGAAAGAATTACGAAGAGAAATAAGCTATGCAATCAAAAACATACATGGTATCAGGCAAGTGATTCACATTTTCCTTGTCTTCAGCTCAAGCTACTAAGAGAAAATTAATGTTTATAAATGGCTAGTGAAGTAGCCTTTTCATTATCTGAGCAAAGTAGAATACAGAGATGGGAGTAAGAAAAAGGACACTCTAGTTTGAGTTTCATGCTAATTTCCTGTATTGTCATGCTCACAAAAGAAGACTTTTCAGTTAAAAAAGCAGAAACACTTTCTTCACTCACAGCACTGTGCACTGCACAACTAGAGATTTTACCAAGGAGCAAGATCTTGTTCTCCAGAGCCTGGCATGTTGGGGAAGGAGGCCTGACCTGCCCATAAGTAATCATTACTTACACAGAGACAGGACAGAGACATTTCGGCTGGAGCCGTGAAGTAAGACTGGGAAAGATGAATGAAGGGTGGTGACTTTTGAGTTG
This sequence comes from Hyaena hyaena, assembly GCF_003009895.1. Taxonomy (NCBI): domain Eukaryota; kingdom Metazoa; phylum Chordata; class Mammalia; order Carnivora; family Hyaenidae; genus Hyaena; species Hyaena hyaena. The sequence continues at coordinate 318,302 of NW_024081708.1, read as the reverse complement.
AACCTTGCCTGTTTAGAGAACAAGAATGATTTCAGGGCGCCTGGGTGGCTCAGTCATTAAGTGTCCGGCTCAGGTCATAATCTCAAGGTTTGTCGGTTTGAACCCTGCGTCAGGCTCTGTGCTGACAGCTAGCTCAGAGCCTGGAGCCTGTTTCAGATTCTGTGTCTCTCTCTTTCTCTGACCCACCCCTGCTCACGCCGTCTCTCTCTGTCAGAAATAAATAAAACATTAAAAAAAAAAGAGAATGATTTCAACAGGCAACAGTATGCTCTGTGTTCACATGTGTATGTGTGCGTGCACGCACACGCCTGTGTGTGTAAAACCTGAGAGGATGGAGATTGTCGAGGCAGGAGGATTAAAAAAAAGTACTGAAAGTGGAAGGAGTAGTGTCAGCAAAGGCACAGAGGTGGTAAAGCACAGTGTGGACACATGGAGCAGGGAGCCTGTGTTTTGATAGGAGTTAGGGATGTAGACAAGAGCATGGCAGGATGTGAGCCTGCAAGTGGAGCTTGTACCTTGTGTGGAATTTTCCCTTGTATAAAATGAGATTATTCTCACTTTCTTTAAAGAAATTTAAAACACACGTTTCTTGAGTTCATGTACAGAAGGCTAAATACAATTTAATGGCACATATATGAAATGTCCTGAATTTAAGGTATTGATTATCTCCCGTGAAGCAGGTGTCCCTGTCCATTGGCAGCTATATCTTAGCTTCTGCCCCAGGGCCAAGTTGATACTATTTTGGGAACAGAGTCTGAGAGGGCAAAGCTTGCTGCTGAGTGTACATGTAAAAGGAGTTACAGCATTTGAATTATGCATCATTTAAAAAATCTGTCTGCTCTAAAAGTTGCAAATAAGATGGGTAAATATGCATTCATGAAGTAAAAGGGAGAAAACATTCTATAACCAAATCCAGTATTATTCTGTTACTATCAACAGCATTTCTAAGTTCCCTATTAATTCTATTCTGTCTCCCTCAAATCTAGAATATATTTGGTATAGAAACCATGTCTTACTCTTGAGCTGGGCAGCGCTGGTATCCGAAAGTGTCAATCTGATAGGTGCAGTGAAACCAAATCACATTTTTTGGGTCATGAAGTATTTTTATATTTACTTACTTTGCTGTAAAAGTAAGATACAGTACTTTTACTTAGCTTTTAAAACTCCTTACCGGGGTCTCCTGGTGGCTCAGTTTGTTAAGCATCCAGCTCTTGATTTCAGTCTCGGTAGTGAGACTGAGCCCTGTGTTGGGCTCTGTGCTTTGTGCTTTCAGCACACTTTCAGTGTGGAGCCCACTTGGGACTCTCTCTCTCTCTCTCTCTCTCTCTCCTCCCTTCCCTTCTCTCCCACTCCTCTGTGCACATGCATGTGCTCTATTTCTCTCTCAAAGTAAATAAGAAAAAAGAAAAAACCCCCAAACTCCTTACCAAATATATTTCTGTTGAATGTAACTGCAAGAGCTCAGTAACTCTGTTTTGAAGATTTCTGATTTACAACATACCAAAAGGAAAGATTGGTTGTTATTATTATGGAGTTAATATGTCTGTAGGATGAAAAAGAAGTGCACAGTGTCCTGATAATAAGATATACTGATGGCATGATTCTTTAGGTTCTTAAATACACTCCATTTGACAAGTTTTGTTTCCAGTTGATTCTGTTAGGTATTTGAATAATAAAAGCCATCTTTGTCCACTGCAGACCTGTGGGTCCTTCTTAGTTCTGCAAGCGCTGTGTGTGGATGATGAGCAAGGGAGGAAGACAGCCCTTGTGGGGCAAACAAAGATAAATGCATTAATGCACTACCTACCAGGATAGTAATGGGATGGTGCGTACTCGGACCACTGGAGTGCCAAGGAGGATGTTAGGGTTCAGAGAAGGAAGGCAGGACCAGAGAAGGCGAGCTGTAGGAAGTGATTGCTTTTGATCTGGGCTTTGAAGCACAGGTGGGATTCGGACAGGCTGAAATTGTGGGGAGGGTGAAATGAACATCATGGATGGATACAAAGACAGGAAATGCTAGTATGAATATGTTTGTGGAAAGGCAAATGGTTGAGTTTGGCTGAAACAGAGAGTACATGAAAGGGAGGAGGCAAATAGCTGCAATGGAAGGTTAGGGTCAGATGGGGGAAATGTTTAATATTAGGCCAAACTGCAGATTTTATTCTGTGTCCAACATGGAGAGATTTCAAGTTACTATATAGTACAATCACTACAGTTAGAAATTGACGTGAACATAAGGTGCTAAGTAAATGGTTAGAAGGGGCAGAGTAAAGCTGCTGTAAGGAAAGTGTTAAGTTTCCCAAAAGAGATACCACAGAATTGGGTGGTGAAGGAGAAGTTAATTAAAGAAGAAGTGAGAAAAGCATGAGAAAAACATTGCTCTGACACCAATTTGAATTAATTCCAGCTAGGTGACAAGATACTTGCTATTTTTGTTATCACTTGTTATTTTTGTAAATTCATGATTTAGGCATTCTGTGTCCCAAACTAGTTCCACTTAACTGTCTTCCTTTTCCACTAGCATTCCAGGACCTTAGATTGGGAACCACTGAGATCACTATAATACAGCACTCCTGGAAAGAAGAGATTGCATAGTCAGGAACACTACTATTTCAGCGTTCACAGAGTGAGGATTATTTTCTGCTCTGTGTAGGATAAGAGAAGGTTGCTTTTGAAATACTTTAGAAATAGAAATGTAAATTTAAGACCATGTGTATTGTAGCATTGCTTTTTATTGGTGTGAAACTGTGAGATGAGACAAATTACAGTTAAGTGTTAGTTAAAAGTTGTATTATTACAGTCCATGAAAACATTTTGGAAACTGTTTTTAGGTAACGCTATTCATCTATAGGTTGGAATTTATTAGGAACTATAGTGTTGAAAATATTATTATAAATGATACTATTGATATAATAAATTACTACATGACTTTTAAACTTGGGTATCACCTACTTGCTTTAGGTGGCATGTCACTTGAAATCTTTTTCAAAAAAGTCTTGGATATTACTCAATTTAAAAAATCTAATGTGCTGCTTTCTTCCTTACATTCAGGACAGGGTTGTTTACTCCAGACATGGCATTTGAAGCAATAGTCAAAAAACAAATTGTAAAGCTGAAAGGACCTTCCTTGAAGAGTGTAGATCTGGTAATACAAGAATTAATCAACACTGTCAAGAAGTGTACCAAAAAAGTAAGTTTGAATTATTTAACTTTCCAACAAGTAATTATTTGGTTTACCCATTTTTCCTACTCTGCTATGTGCCTCTTTCCCTGACCCTCACTTTGTTGTGATTGTCCAAGAGGAAGGAACGTGAAAAGTACTGAGTGGGAATTACTTTCATGATAGACAGGCAGAGATATTGTCTTCTATCACCCCATGGCCAACAGGATTGCTGAAACCAGGAAAAGTATATTTAAGTCAGCTCATTTTTTCCTTATTGTCTTAAACAGGTAAACATCACTTTAAAATAATTAGGTGAATGCCCTAATTTTACTTATGGTATGTGGATGGGGATAATGTTAGGGAAGAGAATCACTGACACGGTATATATCAATGAAAAAATTCTTCTAAATTTTAAATGAATACCATTTGAACCTGGACATTCTGGGAAGCAATAATGTGCTGTAGTAGTTAAGACCCCAGGCTCTGGGGTCTAGTTGCCTAGACTCAGATCCTGGCTCTTTTACTTACTTTCTGTGTGACGTTGAGTATCATACTTAATCCTTTAGAGTCTTGTTAATTTCTTTGTGAAATGAGGGTGATGCTAATAATACTACTACTTCCAAGAGAATTAAACAAGTTGTTGCGTCAAACTCATGGGACACTTTGCACATTGATTAACCATAGCAAGTGCTCAGTAAATGGTGGCTGATCTATAAATGGCCATTTTAGTAGCATCCAATATTCTCTACCTTGTGATATTTATTGAATCTATGATGTAGAATGGTTAGGGAGACACTCCTTCCCCCGGGGGCTCCTCACTGAGGAATGTGGAGGAATTTTGCTGGATTCCATCCATTCCATGGGAGCATGAGAGGGGTACACTATGTTAGAAAATGTAAGGGAGTTAGTGATGATGCTTAGGGTAGGGCAGGCCTAGCCCCGTGACAGGTAACACTGACACTTATGATAATTTCTTCAAAGTATAGAGAGTTCTCTTCCCTTTCTGTATGGTTACTATGAGTAACTTCCCTGAACAACCAGTGGGAAGAGAGAGAGGGGGGAATGAGAGGGATAGAGAACATAGATGAATATGAATTTTGTTTCCAGTTACCTGACAGAAAAATTCAAGTGTAGGAGGATGTAAGTAGTGAAAGAAGAGGGCCAGCTAAATCCCTGGATGCCAATGCTAAAAGAAAAGGAGAAAAAGGGGGAATAGCTTGGGGGCCTAGAAGTGCCTCTGGACCTTCAGACTTTTTCTCTAGACCTCTTGATATTCTTCCACATTGTTCCTTAATATCGTACTTCTCTTCAAAATGGGAAAAACCATACGAGTTAAGGGACTGAGGAAAGGGAAGAGGATGCACATGGAGAAGAAACAAACCAATCTTTACACCAGCTCTCCATTTGAAAACTCAAAGCCCATTGATAATACTACACATTCCTCTTGTTCTTGCCTGTACTTCAACATGCAGTCAGTCTTGCCACCTGTATAGCTAAAGCTCTCCTGACTGGCTACCTCATAAGTGACACTGAATTAACTGATGCTGCATTCTCTATTAACCACATGATTGCCACTCTCAGCCAACCCCCTCCCCACCCTTAGATTGCCCATGTGCTTTTGTTCCCACCAGTAAAACTGTCTTCTTTCCAAGGTCCATTGTGTTGTGTTTGACCTCAAGCCTGTTTAGCCAGTTGTACTTCTCATTTTAATCATGTAATTTAAATGAAGAGTAAATGAACTGAGCAAATACAGAAAAGACCGAGTTTTGTCTCTATAAACACAACTTTGGAATGGCTTGATGCATGTTAGCTATAAAAGCTTTACTGTTGGCTAGGTGTAAGCAGGACAATGCTGAAAGAAGGTGGGGGCAGTTATAAAAATCTAGATGGGCTCTGCTTCCAGATTATTTCACAAGTGTCTTCAGGTTCTCCCTCCACTTTAAAGAAAGCCAAACTGGAAATCATAGATGAAGGATGTGGTTTATGTAAGACAGAAGACATGTAACTCCAATCAGCAGATCCATATGCAGAGAACAGGCCTTGGCCTTACATCAGAAGATTGGCACATGTGTGTACATTTATGTTTTAAGTTATATAGAGTGTTTATGGGATGTATGAATCTTTTTTTTTTTTTTTTAATTTCTCATTGTATCCAACTTGCATGAAAACCAACAGTCAGTCTTGATGGCATGGGAAGAGACAGCTTGTTCCTGGACACTTTTTGGCTTCTATTCTTTGCTCTCTACCCTTTGAACCTCCCTTTCCATTCTGCTTTCTGGATCAATGGTAGTTGTATATTTATTTGTATTGTCTTCTCAAATCATTGTATGCTTTATCTTAAAGCGACCTCGTTTTCTCCCGGAGATTATTGCTTACCCTGCAGCCCTTTTCAGTGAAGAATATTTATTGGCTCAAACCCAAAGAATCTAAGGACCTGGATCAGGGTTCACATCTGCTGCTTCTCCTTTTGTGGCTTCTAAATATCGTGACTTCAACTTCCTATAAAAGTCTTCAGTTAAGTCCCTGGTGGTATAAGCTCTGCATTTCCCATCTATTCACCATCACTATCACGTCCTGGTCACTCTCTTGCATTCATTAGGATATTTAGAACCTCCCTTACATTTTTCTTCTTCATCCTAAATTCACCTTCAACTTGGATGATTTTGGTAGAGATCTATGTAGAGATAATGTCCAACACCCGACAGCTACTTGTCTTTGAGAAAGGGGCTCTCTATTCTGCACTAACGTTATACTCCCATGACTTCTCCTGGTCCTTTTTTAATCATTGACAAATATTCTACCAGGAGATCCTTCAGAAATTTCAGACTCTAAATCTAGGATTTTCCCCTCCTAGCCTCTTCAAGTTTTAAGTCAGTTAGAAAATTAGTAGAAAAGCTTAGAGGAGGATTGAAATTTAGTATCCACTTTGCTGCTGATAAATCTAGATAGGAAAATGTGTCTGGGACTTGCTACTGAAGTGGGAGCCTCCTGTTACTTCCTCTTCCAATAGTAAACTATAAAGTCTGCAGTGTTGGAGAGAGTTAGATGTGCACCCATAAGCAATACAGAGTATTTTGGCTTGCCTTACACCTGTAGGAATGTTAAGTCAGTAAAAGTCAGAGAGCCACACGTGAGCAGTGACTTAGTGCACCCACCCTACCCAACAGAGAGCTGAGGACTGATGCATGACAGGTTCTCACCATCATATAAATCAACATGTCTTCCCTACCCCCCTTTTTTTACTGTGAGCTGGAGAAAATAGTAGTAGTTTCTTCCATAGGACTTCCCCAAGTCGTCCTCTCCAAGAGGCCAGAAGTTGGTGAAAGTTCTTACCTTATGAGTGAGGTATGACGGGTACTATTGAGGAGGAAGCGAAGGAACAGTTCTTCCTTATATCTAATATTCTATCACAAGCTCCTACCTTTCCAGCTCTCTCTCTCCTTTGCTCTCTCTAACCACTCTGCTCATCAATTTCATTCTTATTTTTAGTAATGATTTCACAGAGAAAATAGGGGTCATAAATGGGAACATTAATTTCTGAAACTCACTGGTATTCCTAACTCTGCCCCATTTTCCCTCTGTCTCTCTTGAGGTGGTTTCCCTGACCAGGGCTGGGGTCCTACCTGTACTCTCACCCTCTTAAGGAACTTACTCTTTTGATTCTTCAGTTTCTTAAAATCATGACTTTCTCCATCACATTAAAAACAATCTCTCAATAATTTTTATTGTTAAGAGTAGTAACAACAATAACATCATAACAAAACAATATTTACTACCTTATTCTCCTTTTATTCATGTCCAACCTTTTTGGGAAAAGAGTAGTTTATGCTTGCTATCTTTATTTTCTTATCTTCAGTTAATCCACAACACTGTAAAATGTGGCTTCCATGCCACCCTCTATTGAGTAATCATGGAGAAGATCAACCAGAAGCCTGATTGACAAATGTAATGCATACTTATTCCTGGTTCTGTATTCTAACCTCTTTTTGAAGCTGACACCCCATTCTCATGGGTTCTCTTCCATCTTTGTCATGATCCCTCCTCCATCTCCTTCAGGAGTTTATCCACTTTTCCTGCCTCTGAACACCAGAGGCACACAGAGCTTGCTCCTGGCTTTCTTCGCTTTGCACTGTGTTCTTCCTGCCAGATCATCTCTCCCATAGCTCAGCTGCCACTTAAATGTTGATTCTCAAATCCATAGCTCCAGCTCAAGCCTCTTTACTGATATCATCCACTCAATCTGCTGCCATTACACTTTTCTTACTTATGTCCCTGAAGAGGGTTTTAAATTATTCCAGAGGACTCCTAACTGGTCTTTCCACATCCAGTCTCTGTGCTGTCAAATTCATCCTCCCCCCTGCTGTGAAAGTAGCCCTTCTAAAATATATCTATTTTTTTTTGTTCCCTCAAAATTATGCAATGGCTCCTCATATCTTGAGAATAAAGTTCAAATAATTTATGGTTAGTTTTAGTTTCACATCTGATCTCTGAATCCTTCTTTAGCTACATTCATTGTCACTTTGTGCTTGCTTGAACCATTCTAAGTGATTTGCACCATTTTCACAGTTTTTCATGCCTTTACCATTTGCACATGTGATTCTCTTTGTTTAGAATGTTTCCTTTTCTTCTTGTCTTCCACCTTTCATCTCCTCTCATTTTTTATGACCCAGCTCAACCATCATCATTTTCCTAAAAAATCTTCCTGCAGGGCCTCTGTGAGTCCTCTCCTGACCTCCATCCTTGTTCCCTTTTCAGTGTTTCACTTGACACCGTACATTTACTTCTATCAGAGCATTTATGATACAGTATTGTAGCTGTTTGTAATTTACTTGTCTAGACAAATAACCTAAATAACCTATAATCTCCTCCTGTTAATTCTAGGCTCCTATTAAAAAAAAAGAGCTATGTCGGGGTGCCAGGGTGGCTCAGTTAGTTAAGTGTATGACTCTTGGTTTTCGCTCAGGTCATGAGTTCCTGAGTTCGAGACCCACATAGGACTCAACGCTGCCGGTGCAGAGCCTGCTTGGGATTCTGTCTCTCTTTGCCCCTCCCCGTTCTTTCTTTTCTCTCAAAAAAAATAAATAAAATTTTAAAAAAATAATAAAATAAAAAAAGAGCTATGTTTTATCTTCTTATTCTTGGCATCTAACATAATGACTAACCCTACAGAAGAACCAATCTATAAATACTCTATAAATTAAGAATTGAGATATTCTAGGGCCACCTGGGTGGCTCATTTGGTAAGCAGATTGATTTTGGCTCAGGTCATGATCTTATGGTCATGAGATAGAGCCCTGCATCAGGCTCTGTGCTGACACAATGGAGCCTGCTTGGGATTCTCTCTCTCTCTCTCTCTCTCTCCTGCCCTCTCCCAATTGCACACATGTCCTCTCTCTCTCAAAATAAATATTAAATAATAAATAAATAAACTTAAAATTTTTAGATAGTCTAAAGTTAACCTGATGCTAAAGAAATCTGTAGTTTATTTATTTGATTTTATTTTTTATTTTTTAATTTACATCCAAGTTAGTTAGCATCTAGGGCAACAATGATTTCAGGAGTAGATTCCTTAATGCCCCTTACGCATTTAGCCTATCCCTCCTCCCACAATCTCTCCAGTAACACTCTGTTTGTTCTCCATATTTAAGAGTCTCTTATGTTTTGTCTGCCTCCCTCTTTCCATACCATCTTTGCTTCCCTTCTCTTGCGTTCATCAGCTCTGTGTCTTAAAGTCCTCATATGAGTGAAGTCATATGATATTTGTCTTTTTTGACTAATTTCGCTTAGCATGATACCTTCTAGTTCCATTCATGTAGTTGCAAATGGCAAGAAGAAATCTGTACTTTATTTTTTTATCCTATTTTTTCCTTAAATAGTTTATTGTCAAGTTGGTTTCCATATAACACCAGTGCTCATCCAACAAGTGCCCTCTTCCATGCCCATCATCTCCCTTCCCCTCTCCCACACCCCCATTGGTCCTTAGTTTGTTCTCAGCATTTAAGAGTTTCTCATGGTTTGCTTCCATCCCTCTCCCCAACTATTTTTCCCCTTCTCCCTCACGGTCCTCTGTTAGCTTCCTCCTAATCCACCTATATGTGCAAACATATGGTGTCTGTCCATCTCTGCCTGACTTATTTCATTCAGCATAACACCCTCAAGTTCCATCCATGTTGCTACATACACAGGGCCAGATTTCATTCTTTCTCATTGCCATCTAGTATTCCATTGTATAGATAAACCACATCTTCTTGATCCATTCGTCCGTTGATGGACACTTAGGCTCTTTCCATGTTTTAGCTATTGTTGAGAGTGCTGCTATGAACATTGGGGGACATGTGTCCCTAAGCATCAGCACTCCTGTATCCCTTGGGTAAATTCCTAGCAGTGCTACTGCCAGGTCATAGGGGAGTTCTAGTGTTAATTTTTGAAGGAACCTCCTATTGTTTTCCAGAGGGGCTGCACCAGCTTACATTCCCACCAACAGTGTAGGAGAGAGCCTGTTTCTCCACATCCTCACCAGCATCTATAGGCTTCGGATTTGTTCATTTTAGTCACTCAGACTGAAGTGAGGTGGTATCTCAATATGTTTTTTTTCCCCTGGTATCCATATGTGGCTTTTATTTGTTTAAAAATTTTTAATAAGATTTATTTATTTATTTATTATTATTATTTTTTTTTTACAAATAGTTTATTGTCAAGTTGGTTTCCATATAACATCCGGTGCTCATCCCCACAAGTGCCCACCTCCATGCCCATCTCCCCCTTCCCCCCCACACCCATGAGTCCTCAGTTTGTTCCCAGCATTCAAGAGTCTCTCATGGTTTGCCTCTCTCCCTTTCCCCCACCATTTCTCCCCTTCTTCTCCCCCATGGTCCTCTGTTAAGTTACTCCCAATCCTCCTATACGTGCAAACATATGATATTTGTCCTTTTCTGCCTGACTTATTTTGCTCAGCCTCATAACATAACAGCCTCAAGGTCCATCCATGTTGCTACACATGGCCAGATTTCATTCTTTCTCATTGCCATGTAGTATTCCATCATATAGATAAACCACATCTTCTTGATCCATTC